>NW_026706291.1:0-55215 GCF_029867415.1 Vicia villosa | reverse complement strand
ACAGGTCATTATTGCGCATTGTGCAGTTTGGAACATGGATAGGCACACAATGATGAACCATACGTAACTGCAACAACATGAGAAGCTGGGAGGGTGAAACTCCCACAGCAATAACTGCCGCAGCCCACCATGCAGATGAATGATCAGAAAATCATGCTTAACCGCCAAAGCTGATGTGGAATTATCATAGAACAGATGCTGATGTGGATAGGCTAAGAATTGCTCAAATGGTAGACTCTTCTTATATGATAGATAATGCTTTTCATTAAGCTTTCACGTCAACCAGAATAAAAACGAGGTGCTAAGCCTAGGTGCGTCATATTTTATTTTTTTATAATAATAAAAGTAACAACTTACCCCAGTTTCTAATATATTTGACGGGTAAAATTAATCAGGACACGCTTCGAATCCCAGCTTTTGCATTTTATGTTTTTATTTGATTATAATTGTAAACTAAAACAACAAACCCTTCAGTTTCTCGATGTAACCGAGGGATCAAATTTGATATAATCGAGGATCAAAATTTAGATTTCACTATAAAAGCAACATATTTTACCCTAATCCATACTTATTTATAGTCGCCCCAAACTCGCAAGCATCATTCTTTGGGATGGATTGCAAGATCAAAAAACATTCAATCTTCTTATAGAACCAACTATTTTTTCTACCCTTACAATCTATCTTCAATAACGGTGTTAATGTTGTTGTTGTTGTTGTTGTTTTTTTGCTCATTTGATAGATTGCAAGTGCACAAAAATCATTCTTCCTTCAAGGAGACAATGAAGGAAGCTCCCTTCTCTTTTTGTTGTAAACCAGTTATTCATTCTTCCTTCAAGGAGACAATGAAGGAAGCTCCCTTCAGTGAAGATATTCATTCAAAAGAACTGGGCTGAATAAATGCTATGATTTTGTTAATTTCAATAAGCCTAATGCAGCTTGGAGATTTTTCTCACAACATCAAATCAGAAGTGGGGATTCGTTGTAATAACTTGTTATTTTAATATTCTTTGTTATTTTAAAGAGTATTCAGAATTTGTTGTAAATACTTGATGTTATTTTAATATTCTTTGTAAACAATGTAACTTTAATATATATATATATATATATATATATATAATATATTACACCTCAGTGTTCCTAAAAATCGAGGGTATATTTTAGCATTAATATTGAGGAGATTCGTCACCGTCCTTAATCAAATCCTTGTCGTCCATTTCATGACTATCAACACTCAAGACACTACCATTAGTGATCTGCGTGAAATCTAAATAACTTTTATTATAAAAGCAATCTGAATATCAAAAATTGATAATAAAATATCATGAAGCGCTTGAAACTATCCACCACTTTAAGATTTACAAGAGTCTTTGTCATGAAGAGTTTTCTATGATGGATTGCAGGAGCAAAAAATTATTTGGGTTTAAGGTTTGTGTTCTTAAATATTTATTTGAACATAAAATTATTATTTATCTAACCCTTTTTTTGTTTATATTAGAAACAAATGCAAGAAAAAGCAATTGAAAACATATTGGAACCCAACATTTTAACTACCCTAAAATTATATGATTTGAAGATCTAAAATTTATATCATGGGGAAATTAATTTACCTAACCCTTTTTTTGTTGGGAGAAAAGAGTTTTCCATCATTTGATCTTACCCAAAATGTCAAGGAATTGAATATCCAACATATGATCTTCATGGACAATCAATTATTTTGTAAAAAAAATATTTTATTAATGTTCTGTGTAACAATGTAACAATTTCTATTAAAAAAATTAACAACCCCTTGTTTTCCTGATAAAACGAGATAAAAAAGCGCAAGTTTTTGTAAATAATAAAAGTGCAGAAGTCGGGGTTCGAATCCATGCGCTAAATTTTTTTACCTCGGTGTTTTAAACACCGATGTGATAAAGCTTTACTTTTTATGACGACCTTAGTTACCTCGCTTCTATTGTCGAGATAAAACACATTCCACGTCCGATGTTAGATACATTATTTGTAGCAGCGAAACTCTCTATGAACCTTCTTGTCTATCTTAAGAACACTTTTTTGGATGTACTTCATTTGGTTCTGAGTAATATTTCATAACTGCCTATTTGGTTATTCGGTATTAGATATAAAAAATCTTAATAGTGTAGATGAAACTACTTAGATGTAATAAACTACTTACTTTAGATAGTCGTCAACTATAGAACAATTTGTTAAAATGTGTCTATAAGCCTGCAACTTTTCAATTAGTGTTAGGGTGTAATATGAAGATCTATCCACTAGTTTTCCAACTCTAAGAAATAATTCTTCTACACATGAATCTGTTTGGATATCACCAAAAGGGTCATCGTCCAGGTTGATTCCATCTAGTCTCAACATTTTCTAGATATCTTGAACAAAATGTAAGAATCTCTTCAAAACGGTATCCTTCTGCAATAGACCATTCTGGTTTTTCCTTATTACGTACATGTGATTTAAGTTTTCCCAAGTATCTATTATTGAACCAAAAAATTATCGGTTATAAAAAATTTCTACTTTCTAAATTAGTAACACGAGAACAAAATCACATAGTTTACCTTTTAACAAGATACATTCATCGATAATGAACATGACCTCCAAGTTTAACATCTTCAACAAGGTGAACAACCAAGTGAACCATAAATCTGAAGAACAAGGGAGGAAATATCATTTCCATGTGGCATAAAGTGAGGAAAATTTGATTTTGCAAATTTTCCAAGTCTTCAATATTCAATACCTTGCCACATAATTGTTTAAAGAATGAGCACAACTCAATCAATACTACTGAAATTTCATAAGGTAATGTTGTGCGAATGACTAATGGTAGAAGTTATTCCATTAATATATGACAATCACGACTCTTCATCATTCCATTCACCTTGAGATTTACCAATTCAACGCATCTAGTAAGGTTGCTTGAATACCCATCAAGCACCCTAATATTCTTTAAAGTTGTCGAAAAATTCCTTTTATCTTTACCCGTTAGACTAAAGGTCGTCGGAGAAATTCTATCATTTTCATCAGGCCAAAGATTAGGTCTTATGCCCATATTTTGAAGGTCTTTCCGAGCTTTCAAATGGTGTTTACAATTTTTCCTATCGTCTAGTAAAGTAAATATTTCATTATCGCGTGTATTTTTCTCAATATGCATCGAATCAAGATTATGGCGCAGAAGATTATCCTTCCAATATGTAAGTTCAAAAAATATGCTTTTGTTTTTCCATTGTTAAGGATGACCTCGTGTAGGATCACACTGTGTACTATCATCTTCTATAGGTTGTCTCTCACGTGTTCTTTTTATAGATTTTTCTTTCACTGACTTTTTACCAAAGATGGCTTCAACATCTTAAACATGTTCAAAAACTTGATGTCCAGATAATATTCTTGGTGGAATCCACATTTCTTGTTCACCATTAAAGTGAATCCTGTTCAATCTAAACTTGTGTCTTTGATCAAGGAAACGTCAATGACCCGTAAAACACCATTTACAGCTAGCTTTAAGATGCAAATATGTAGTTTCAAAGTTACACGATGGGCAAGCAATTCATGTGTGTGTGTGTGTGTTTCACCCAAAAAGTGCACCAAACCTGGAAAGTTACCAATCGTTTGCATCAATTTTGCATGTAACGTGAACATCTATTTCTTGAGAGAATCATATAAATACACACTATTTGTCCATAACTCCTTCAACTATTTGACTAAGAGTTATAAGTAGACATCAATATTATTTCCTGGTGCTTCTTTACGGGGATTATCATTGACATTATAAATGATGTTTGCTTCATGCAAACCCATGAAGGAGTGTTATATGGAATGAGAACAACTCGCCAAATACTATTATTTGTACTCATCACACCAAATAGATTAAAACCATCACTAGCCAATACAAGAAGAACATTATGCGGATCTGATGAAAACCAAGTACGTGTCAAGTCAAATTTCTTCCAAGCTTCTAAATCTCTAAGATGCCTCAACATTCCATCCTTGTTAGTATTTGTTGCATATCATCTCATATCCTTGACGTCTTTGATGACAAAAATAACCTTTGTAATCGAGGTTTTAATGAAAAACAACGAAGAACCTTGGCAGAAATTTTCTTCTTTTTCTTGATAACACGAACCTTTTCATTTGTTTTCCATTTTGGAAGTGTTGCAATTTTTACAAGTCTCCATTTCTTCATCTTCTCCCCAATAAAACATACAACAGTTTGGACATACATGTATCTTTACATTATTCAAACCAAGTTTTGTGATTGAATTATGGGCTTCATATAACGAACTTGAAATGTTTGCTTATTCAAATGCATCTTTTATTAACTCTAAAATCATTGTCATTGTCTTCTCACTCAATTCACATAAACACTTTATATGGTACAACTTTACCAAAAAGATAGTCTTGAATATTGTCTACACCCTTCAAATAAAGGTTGTTCTCTTTCTCTAGCCAATTCCTAGTACTCTTTGACTTCATTTCTTTCTTGAGTTATACTTGGCATCACATAATCTTCTTGGTCATTCTCCAAATTTGATGCATATGCTATTTTATTAGCATGATTCCTATAAAGTTCAAATGCATCGTTGCCCATGTTTTGATTAGGATCTTCGATAATGATAGCATCTTCAACCATATTTGGAGTTGTATTATGGGATATAGTACTAGGTAGTACAAAGGACTCTCCATGATGAATCTACATGGCGTATTCCTTCGGAAATGATGACCACATTAAATGGTCGAACATATCCCTCCTACTCTTTGATTTTCTGAAACCACAACGTTTACAAGGGCATATTACTATGTCATTTTATTTTGCATCTTTAAATGCAAAATTAATACATTCTTTTATCCCTTGCTGATATGCAATTGATGATTGTGGCTTCGTAATCCGTAACTTAAAATTTAGAGCCACATGCGGTAAAGCTTTAAATTAAAAAATATAATTAAATTAGAAAATGGCATAAAAAAAGGGTTCAAAATTATATTACATTTTTTAAATCACACTCTAAAATTTAGAGCCATTTAAAAATATAATTAAATTAAAAAATGGCATAAAAAAAGAGTTCAAAATTATATTACATTTTTTAAATTAAAAAATGGCCTCAATTTTTTTAAAAAAATATAATTAAAAATTGTATATAAAAATATAATTATATATTTAAAAAAATTATAATTATATTGACTCTACCAATTTCATATTTTGACCGTGGTTCTAATTTAATAAATGGACCTAATTTTTAAAAAAAATATAATTATAATAATTAAAAATGGTACATAAAAGATATAATTATATATTAATAAAAAAGTTAATTATAATTATTTTAATTTAGATTTTTTTTAAAGTAAAATTATAATAATTAAAAATAATATAAAAAAAATATTATTATGTGTCATTTTTAATTGTAACTATAATTACTTTGATCCTGGAGAAATCCCTACGCTGTAGTTGTCAATATGTCATATTTGAAAAATGTGAACTTAACTAAATATGTTAGAATATGTCATATTTGTGAAATAAAAAAACCTAATATTTTAATTAAAATAATAATAAACTTTCTCAAATTTTAATGTTTTATTATAACTTAAAAAATAATTATATATTTTAGATATATTATAGATCTTTTTATATAAAAAAATCAAATCTTATAATGTTTTATAATTAAAATTTAATAATAAAATATAAATGAATTTAATAATATATTTTAGATATATTATAGATCTAAAATTATTTTTAAAAATTGAATAAAATTCAATAATAATAATAATAATAATAATAATAATAAATGAAAAGATTTCAATATATTTAGAATGTTCAGTTTGTGTCTTAGATTCCCCTAATTCGACTCACCGCTATGGATAAATAACCTTTTGCAAAGATCTACCCTTTCTTTCTCAACTTTTCGAACTCCGAATTGCTTCTGAATTTTTCTCCACATGACTTCCTTTTCTCTCTAAAGATCTTTACCGCCGCTGTTATCAATCACTCTATAATCTCATTCTAATTTTTCATATAACTCATTAATTTGATGATATGTAGAAATAATCAGTTTAGTTTATTTTATCAAGATTTCTTTAAGATAGGTTATTGTTGTTGAGTTATCAATTGTCTATGCTAATTAATTTACTGAATCATTATTTAGATTTCTTATTTTGTAAAGATTGTATTGATAATTCAACTTTGAGATCGAAATTCAAACCGCTAACATTGTGAGGGCAATGGTGTTGTTTTCATGATGTCAAAACATTGTGAATTAACTACAATCAATATGGAATCATAGAAATCAAATGGATGCAACAAAGACAAGCACTTTTGGCTACAAGACACCAATAGGTCGACTCACACATACTATAGGTCGACCTACTGCAAGCAGTTTGTGAAGGATTTCAAGTAAAGGCTGAATGCGTCGACGCATTGCCTCCTCAGGTCGACGCATGGGATTTTGGAGGAATCTCGGGTATGCGCACGCCGACCCTTCAGGTCGACGCATCAAATTTTGGTGACTCAAGTGCAAGAACAAAATGCGTCGATGCATTGATGGCTTAGGTCGACGCATGGTATTTTCAGGAACTCACGGAAATGCGCACGCAGACCCTTCAGGTCGACGCAAGTGTCACACTTAGTTCATTTTCAGGTGCAAAACTCTCAACAGGCCGACCTATGCAGGGGAACAGGTCGACCTATCGCTTCTCACACAAGTCTTTGCTGTGTTCTAATTGGCCTATGCAAAGGGTGTGGTATAAATATCCAATTGATCATTCTCAAGCATTTTTAACAAGAAACGTGAAAGATATACTCAAGCTTCTTCTCATCTTCAACCTTTCGCTTATTGATCGAAAATCACACATAATCATCTTTTTCGATCGGAGTAAGGAACGTGTGTTGATAAGGTTCGACGGTAGACATTTGTCTTGTTCGAGATTCGACGGTAGACATTTATCTTGTTCGAGTGAAGATTATTGAGGGTGTTTCTTGTATAAAACCTTAGGGTTTTTCCTTCTTCATCAAAGATTTGGTACGAAGGTTTTTGACGATCGATTCGCTTTGGTAATCAATTCAGCCGTGCATAAGGGATTGAAGATCCGCTCAACAAATTTGCTACAACCGGAGGATTGAAAAAGGAACGATCGGGGTCTTGATCTGTGAAGATCATTGACATTGACTTGATTCAACTTGAATCAAGGGGAGGATCGAATTATACTCAATTTTACTGCATATGTGTAGTTGGTGATTGGTAAATTCTATCCTTGTTAAACATTTTGTAATCAAATAAAACTTTCCTAATTTCATTTAAAACTAGGGGCAGACGTACTCCTGCGAGGACGATGGAGGAACTGCCTTAACAAATCTCGTGTTCTTTATCGTTCTTACTTCCATCTTGTTTCTATTCGTTTTGTTAAATTTCCATTGTTGGACAAAAATTAAGGTTTGGTAAATATTGATCACCAAGTGTTCGATAAAATTCCTCAATCAATTTTTGTTCAAATTTTAGTGTAAACGTTCATTGTGAGTAATATACTATCAAGTGTGAAATTGACGTAATTGATAAATTTGTTAAAACATAATTCATTATTCGCCGTTTTTCATCCGTTCGGTTTAGTGCACATATCCGGTCCCCGATAACGTAATCGCTCGGAGACGATTAAGTGATTCAGGGAAGTCACGTTTCAAAAGCTAAAATTTTCTTAAGTCGGAAAAAGGTGGTCTATTCACCCCCCTCTAGATCATTCCTATCGTCTAACAAACATGACTATAGAATGTGAAAAGCGACTTTTAAGGTTAAGCAATTTATAGCACATTGAAAGCATGGATTAATAAAAAAGGTGGTAGAAAAAAATAGATAAAATTGAAAGAATTAAGCTATCTGACTTTTTTTAATGTATTTTTGCCATACTAATTATCTCCTCGGAGAACGATCGACTAAAAACACTCATGCTTAATTGAAGAAAGGCGTTAACATTAGAAAACATTTCATTATTTGACTTGTTCACTTGTATTTTCCATGCAACTTAGAATCTGGACGCAAGATGCATCAAAAAACACATGTCTCATTGAAGAACAATGTTAACGTTTGAAAAATTAAAAAAAAAAGTTTAAATATTTGACTTTTTTTACCTTTTTTTTTTTCCTTATTAGTTAACTACTTAAGCTTGTGATTCATAATGAAAATAAAAGATTAGAACCTTTTAAGCTAGTTGCTATCAAGAGTAACAAAGATTGACAACTAATTAGCTATCTATTTCAACATTCTGACAAATCAATACCTTGTCCCGCTCATTTGTTAGATTGAAAATATTTTAATGTTTCATATTTGAGAAAAAAATTTAATTTATTGGCTATGACTTGTGATACGATATTCGTGAGTTGCGATTTTTCTTTGTTTTGTTTCAAGAAAGTACTACTGTAAGATTAATGCTTGTCCTAGCTTCTTGTAGAGGCACTATGCAACCAAAAATATCGAAGGTACAAGACATAATTTTTTATGATGAAATTGTTGCACTTCTTGGTACTAAAGTAGCAAGTTATAGGTTTTCAGTAAACTAGAGAATTATTTTATGGTTTATATACATGCATATGAATATCTTTTTATACTATTAGAGACCCTATTAAAGTCTTATACTATGATAAGTCAAAAGGGTGTCTCATGAAGCTGTATTTCTTTTGTTCAATTGAGTCTGATGGATGCTACATTCGTAGACGCATGGTATTGTACATTGTTTCTTTTATTTCATTTCACACTTTATTAATATGCAACACCAATTTAGCTATTGTTGTCACTTTGATTTTGTTCTTACTTTTTTATGTAATGTTTCCATGTTAAATCATACACAATTTGAATTGTATTGGATTTTTATACATTACATTGTTGATTACTTTAAAGTATCGCGCGTCGCTAGTTCTATTTAAGAAAGCTTCTTTAAGCATAGTTTATCTGTTACAGCAGAAATGAAATATAAAAGATGTTTTTCTTGCATAAATTTATTTCTTCCAAATATTACAGTTGAGCCAAAGTGAAATATGTGATGTATCTGGCACTCAACACATTGGTCGTGATCATGCTTGATCACTCATTGGTTTGATGGATTTCTTCTGCTTCAGTGAGATATGTTCTATGTCATTCGTGAATAGTTATTTTGTTAACGAGTATTTGTTGCATGACTAGAGGACTTATGGTACTGTGCATTATGAAATGTGTCTTCTACTTATCATCTCATGTTATATTAGATTGTCATTCTACTAAGTAAGTCTGTCACATAACTATATAGACAAATGATTGGCTTCCATTGACATAACACCTTCAATGTGGATTTGGTCCGTGTGGATTAGGTCTATATTAGAGGAACCTGGATTAGGTTTATGAAACCAAGGGTCCATATGAATCCTAAAAACTAGTTACAACTGTAACACCCCAATTCTACCCCGGAATTATAAGCGAAAATCAGAGTGCATTTAAAAATATCATCAAACGATTGGATGTCACATTTCGACTTAACCCAAACAAACATACTTATATTGCATTTAATAATGATACATAGCATTCGGAAACATAACTTCATCCACAACTTCAACTTATAAACAGCTTTCAATTCAACTTAACACAAACTTCATCATGGAATACAACCATCAAATAATAACGACTAATCCCCCCTGAGTGCTACGTATCAGAGCAATAGACACAAACTTGACTTACCATAAAGCAACATAAAGACTTCACATAAATAACCTCGAACATCCACGGCTAATCTTGAGTACCTGCCCATTTCCTATGGTAGGGGAAATATCAGCAAAGGGGTGAGATATCTTACAATATAAAGGAATGCATGATAAATAATATAGGAGATATAGATCATACATAATTTCACCACATCGCATAACATCTTACAACGATTTTCATCGCAAAACAACTTATCAATATAATACAGCTTTCAAAACGGCAACAATGTCATTAATCAATTAAGACAACATATTCAAATTCACAATTATACTATCATCACGTCACAACAAACATATCATCGTCTCAACAATTCAAATCACATAATCAACTTATAAAATGGCAACAATGTCATCAATAACCGTGACAATATATGCAATTCACAAGTAAGATTCCAACACATCATGACAAACATCTCATCATCAAGTCAACACATCACCACAAACATAATCAAATAAGACTCAAATAAAATTCACATGTGACTCAACTTATGCAAATGCATATGGTACCATTTGGAGTAAAACCCCCACCGTCTCAAAATTTGTTATTAGGCACACCGTTGCTATTTTCCATTAAGGCCACCGTCGCTTTTAATGCAATGGATGTGACTCAATAAATGCAACATCCATACAAAATACATAAACAATACGTCACAACATCGTCTAAATCACCATCGAACATTATCAATATAATGTCGAATTTCAACAACAACAAAATCATCATCATTCATAAGAATGCATCACTTCACAATCACATCACTATGTTGCATCATCATACAACCATACATCACTTCGCAATCACGTCGCTATGTCATATCATCATTCAACATTAATTCACTTCACAATACACCACAATACAACTTATCAACATTGACCATAAGGTCTACGACAACAACAACAATTTCCACATACTAGCGACAACGACAACAAATTCATCATGTTAACAACAACAACAACAAATTCATCATGTTACAACAAACATCAACAATTCATCATATTACCAACAACATCAACACATTTATTATATTCCTTAATTCAAGTAATCATCATAACACATTATATTCAACTTCATATATATTGTTAATTCATCACATGGCATCGTCGTCGACTCATACATATCAAATACGCACAATTAATCGCATATAGCATACAACATTTTTATCAATTATGCATATCATCACATACATCATTATCTCATCACAAGGAGGGTACATATCATCATCTCAATAACATTGTATCGTCATATGAAAAAGATAGATCAAGTTATACTACAACATAGTTATGTCAATTCATCGCAAGGAGCATACTTCATATGTTAACACAACATAGTTCATCACTTAATCCTAATAAACATAATAGGAGACTATATCCTATGAATCATTTCACTACATCATGGTATAGTTCATTGCGTTAGCTTTCCAACTCTTCGAACAACGCATAAAACGGAGTTACGGATCAAAAGTTATGGTCTTTACAAAATCTGCCAAGAATGGAAACCTTCAGGTCGACACAAGGGATCTTCACGTCGACGCATTAACGTTCTTGTCCCCCTCGGGTTAGCTCAGGTCGACCCATGAGTCGATGCAAGGGAATTCTATAGGTCGACGCACATAATTCATAGGTCGACGCATGCTGAAGAAAACCAGACTTTCTGCCTTTTGGGTTGCTCAGGTCGACCCAGGCTTTTGTGTAGGTCGACCTGTCGCACGCTCGCGAAAAATGAACAGAGTCGCCACCAATATATTCATCCCATAAGGGAAAGGAATATCAGAAAACCTAACAAAGGGTAAGAACAAGGTCTTGCGACCAGAGAATCTAGGTACGGGAGTCGGTTACGCGAGGGGAAGGTGCTAGCACCCCTCACGCCCATCGTACTCGATGGTATCCACCTATGTTTGTTTCTATCTAAAGGGTGTGTAACTATGTCTATGTCTAAATGCAAAATGAATGCAAAATGTAGGGAAAATAAAGAATTGTACTCGCACGGGCCCTACCCCGCTGCCTACGTATCCTTTTCAGGAATCAGAGTTACCGTAGCTCGGCTCACGATTTTCTGTTTGTTTTTGTGTTTTTTAGTTGGGCGGCGTTAACGCTCACGCTCTTGCACAAGGGGACAGCCTAGGATGCAATGGAGCGGAGATAACTTGCCCTTAGAAAGGAGAAAAAGAGATTGGTTTGTATCTTTTAAGGGTAATTCCATGATGACGAGAACCCACTACAAGGTTTCGCATCACTTCCTCACTTTTGTTTTAAGTCTGAACATTTATTAGGTTTTTTTGAAGTATTTGGTTGGTGATTTTTAAAGGGATTTTGACTTTGTGACTTAGATCATACCAAAAAGAGTTTTGTTTGTTTTTTGGATATTTAGAGAATGCACATCGAGGTCTACACCACAATCGATTCTCTAAATGACGGATAAGAAATACATCGAAATCTACATTCCAATCATTTCTTTTCCGTTTAGTAGAAAAGAACGTACATCGGGGCCTACGCCCCAATCATTTCTTTTCTACTACGTGGGGAAGAACGTACATCGGGGCCTACGCCCCAATCATTTCTTTCCCACCATATATCAGAAGTGTGACAGTATGATCTTTGTCAGGTTTTTATTAAGTATTTTAAAAGTTGAAAAGAAAAAGAATGCAAACGGGAACTAATCCTATTTCTAATCTAATGTTGTTTATACAAGTCTAAATCCTAATGTTAACATGGGATTAAATTCTAAAAGGAGCAATAAAAGGTACTAACAAGATAGGCCTAAAATGAAGCCAAAGATACAAGTAACAAAATCACTCGAGCATCATACAAAAATAACATGGAACTAACATAAAAACAATTCGAGTACTAATGCAAAATTACACTAAAAGATACTACCATTTTTACGCGTTTTTTATGAAAGAGGAGTCAAAAGATTAATGTCAAAATCAACCTAAAAAATTCTACTATTTTTATGAGTTTTCTAATGTCAATGATCACCTAAAAATCTAACAAACTAATGAAGTTTTTATCGATTTTATAACCTAAAAAGATAATGGGAAAACTATGTGAAAAAGAACCTAAATCTAATGTGAATAGGCTTGGGTCGGGGGTGCAAATCGGAAAAGATATAGGGCCAGGCACAGGGCCTAAAACGGATTGAAGCCCGGGGATATTTTTGTATTCATTTTTCCAGTATGGCCAAAAAGAGATGCATGGGCCTCAAATGGGGGGTGAGGATAGCGGTTGGTGAAGGCCCACGGATTATTGTATTGATTCAGAAGGATTTTGATCCTAGGCTTTATTCAATTATTCCATTTGATTAACAAAAGAAATTAAGTAAATAATAAATAAAATAAATAAAAAAAAGGAAAGGGGATTTAGGGTTACCGATAGTTCTGAATCAAATCTCTTCCCCTCTTTCGACTCAGGATGACGGCGGCGAACTCCCTCCTTCCCCGGCGTAATTTCGCCGTTCACTACCAACGAAATATTCTCTCGCTCTCTCCGCTCTCAATCTCCGATATCGCTCTATGTCTCGAATCTCTCCGATTCAAACTCTTGTCTTCTCTATCAGAATCGACACGGTCAAGCTCCTTCTTCTTCCTTCTTTTCGTTCTTATGCTTCTTTATTGTTGTGTTTCTGAGGAGATTGCTGCGTTCGATGCAGGTTATGGTGATTTACGAGATGTGAAGGAAAACTTGAAGATTCGTGAGGTTGAAGAATCTGAATTGAGAGAAGTTGAAGATCGATGGTTACGTGAAGGAGAACTGAGTATTATCGATGCTGATTCTCTCCTTCTGCGAATTCTGTTATGCTCTCCTTCTTTATTTAGTTAGTAGAGTGGTTGGTGATCGAATCAAGGTGCGGAGAATGTTGAAGAAGAAGATGAAGTGGAGGGATGAACAGATGAGGTTGAGATGATGAAGATGATGGTGAAGGTGGAAAAAATGGAGTTTTCTGTTGGAGTTTTATTGAATTCTTTCTGGTTTTCTTGTTGCAGGTTCTATGGTGAAGGAGTGGTTGTGAAGAAAATGGTGAAGAGAGTGAAAATTGAAGATTGGTTGTAGAGAGAGTTTGAAGAATGATTGAAGAAGTGTGAATGGATGAAGAGAAGGTTATGATGAATGAAGAATCAAGAGAGAGCTCAGAGATGAAGAATGAACTGTTATATAGAATTTCCCAAGGTTAGTTATCTCTCTCTAATTTTCTGTTACAAAGTTTTGCTTTTTGTTATTTCTGTTGGCAGCTAGTAGAAGTTAGTTAGGTTTCTGTTGTGATTCTGTTATGTAGTTAAAGGTTGGTTACTAATCTGTTAGGAACTGTTATCTGTTAGTAACTGTCCTTTTTCCAATTTCTGCTTGAAGTTAGTCTCCCTGCCAAGTAATACTTGTTAATGAGTTAAAAACTGTTTGGAAGCTGAACACATGCTGACTGTAGACAGAACTCGAGTGCATTGCTAATTTCGAATCCGGTTTCCCCTTTTTGCCATGGTCTTTTGATATGCAGGTTCGTGAACCAATCTTTAGTATGAGTATATATGTGAGCTGATTATTTTTATCAAAGTGTACATGGGGGTATTTAAACTGGCAGGCTCAGTATCTTTGTTTTCATGACTGGGATTGATTTTTTTTGTTTATGAATATGGTTAAATGGACAATGCTTGTATGCTTTTGGTATGTCATGGTTTATAGTGAATTTGAACATGAGGTGGTATGTGTGGAATGACTGAAACTGGTTTATTTTCTCTGTATTGCAGGCTGCAGGTTTGATCATGGTTAAAGCATAATCTGAAGGCTGAAGACTTAAATATTGGTTACCACACTTTAGGAAATTTGGATTAGGCTTGAACATGAAAGCACGACATTAAATTACTTTTGCTTTTCCATGCAGTCTTGTAAACTCTAGTGATTTTTTATGAGTTCTTGTAGCATAAGGTGTACCCTTGTATAATTATTCAATATGAAACGACAAAAGTACTATGGATGATATTTGTAATGGTTCCATGCTTGAAAATTCAATGGTCTGTATGATTTTCTTTGTAAATGTGTAATGTAGAGGATAGGAATTTTCATAATGGGATTCATTGTTTTGTGAGAGGCTTGATCGGATCCTGTAATTAACTTGGAACCAGAATATGACATGCTTTGACTTTAAATCCAACATGATTCCCCTCCACTTTGCGTTACTTTGAATTTTAGTCTTCTTTTCCTTTGAACTTCATGCAAAATTTTGAATGAATCATGAAATAAGATGAAAACCTTTGAAAGTTTAATGTGGATTTTGGTAAAAAAGTCAGCCGTTCCAAGTTGACTTTGACCAAAATCAACGCTTTATCATCTAGTTTTCAAAGTTGAAATGATCCACCCAAATAACATAGAAACTCTCATTCTTGCATATAAATCCAAGTAAGTGACTTGCAACCTAAGTGATAACCTGGTCCACTCCCTAATTGATGAACATAACCCAAATGCTGAGCGAAAATCCCTGATGATCTTAAGACCACACCCCTAGATCCATTTGATAATCCCAAGCACACATAGTAGACTTGAAAAACCTCAGTTGAACAAATTTGCATAGTGTAGAAACCTCAATCACTGTGAAACCCTAGATCTTTCCATGGCCATTGATCCGATGCCCCAGGTGCCTTATTGATTGATGATGCATGATGCGTTTTATGACCTAATGGGAGGTATGTACATGAGATTATGAAATGCATAAGCCTAAGCCAGATAAAAGTTAAAGGGTAGGACAAATTTGGGGTATGACAGCTGCCCCTATTTAATCGTCTTAAACCTGAGGGTGAGATTGGCGCCAGCCTTTCGAACACTCAAGGTAGAAGAAGATTAAATATCAAGACCAAAAATTTGTCCTGAAAAGATGGTGAAGCGTCATCCTTATTTTTTATTTTGATATCTGCTGGGGAAAGAGAAATTTTTGTTTTTTCTGGTGGAAATATTTACAGTGAGTAATGGTCGAATGGGGAAAGAGAATAATGACTTGCTGGGGATTGGGAATTGGTTTTACGGTAAGAAATTATGGATGAATGGTGGTTGTCAGGCGAGAACTGACTTCACCATAAAATATCAGACGAGGACTGAAAATGAAAGAAGTGATTTGCCATGGCGAGGGCTGGACTTTGAAAAAGGGTTTGCCAAGGCGAGAATTGGACTTTGAAGAAAGTTTGCCAATGCGAGAATTGGACTTTGAAAAAAGTTTGCCAAGGCGAGAATTGGGCTTTGAAAAGAGTTTGCCAAGGCGAGAATTGGACTTTGAAGAATGATTACCAGGACGGGAACTGGATCTTGGGAAACGATTACCAGGACGTGAACTGGGTTTTGAAAATGATTACCAGGACGTGAACTGGATTTTGAAAATGATTACCAGGACGGGAACTGGGTTTTGAAATTGTTCGAAAGTTGGAAGGTAAATGGTTCACAACACGGGGGTTGGATCTAAAAAGTTTTTCCGTACGAGGGAAGGGACCACGGAGACTAGTGACGACTATACTCGATCAAAAGACATCGGTAAACATTGGAGATTCACGAAGATGTTGATGCTGGCGAAGCATAAGAATTACATTAATCCCTCAGGCCAAAGGCGGGGTGTAACTCATCAAGAGTGGCAATCGTTCGAATTGCCACACACCAAGTATGGTTATTCAAACAGTTGAAAAATGAGATGGGTTGAATGCCCACCCCCATTCGCACTCTAATCTTCACGCAGCACGCGGGAAATAACCTCGGAGACAACGATTCTGACAAAGAAAGACATTGTGTCTGATCCACACTGGAGAGAGAAGATGACACTTCTTCTGGGGATATATTACTTCGTGCCTTCTGGGCACATGCGAACTGGCTTATGCATTGATACATGTTTGAATTTTTATATGGCGTAATGCTCCATTTTGATGGATATGCCACGCTTTTGAGGATGCAATGTTATATGCAATGAAAACTATATGCAAAGTGCCAAATAAAGGCATTAGTGATAGAGGAGGAGGATCATTGGGGTCCGTTGCTTGTTGTCTTGAGCTACTAATATGGATCGGTGTTGGAAACCCCGCAGTATCAAAGATCATTGGTATCTGTGCTGAGGGTTGAAGTGTAGCTTTGTTGGGGAGGAAGTGACTTCGTTTGACTTTCCCTACATCTCGAATTGCTTGGGGATGGTGAGCTTGAGGAGATTCCCCCGATTCACCATGTTAAGGATGAGAAATTCAGGTAAGGTGATCAGGTTGGGGAAGTGGAACAACTCCCATGAGAAATAAACTCGTGTGCTTGGGGAGAGGCCAAAGTTCCAGGAGAAATAAACTCCTATGGTCGTGGAGAGACAGTACAACTCAGAAGATTGTGCCCCAAGATTCATGAACTACGAGGGGATTTGCCCCAAAGGATCCTTGGAGAGATTTGTCAAATCTCGACGTAACTTCCCCAGACTGATTGAACCCAAGAGAGATTCCTCGACTTGATTGCCCCAGATTGACCAACGGTGAATGGATGCCTCGGTTGACAGAGTCTTCACACAACTTACCCCTCGGAGTGATCAGCCTTTGAAGTGAATGGCTCATGGAATCGATCGACTTTTTCTGCAGTTGTTCATTTTTTGGTTTTCCTTGATGTCAAGTGTTTACTTATAAGTAAAAGATGGTTGTTTTGAAGATGATAGTCTTAATGCAATGCTTATGCTAGCTTCGAGATCAAAGTTATTAAAACAAAGTTGTGACATTCAGTGTTTGAATTATTTGTCATATCGATATCAGCATAAATGGTAAGCAAACATCTAGGAGTCAGTTTTACACAGCTTGCTTTTGAAATAAACCCTGCTTCAATTAGGTCTTTTAAGGGTTGTAACGTGGTCTGGTTCAAGGTTTTCAAAAACAAAGGATTTAAGGCTCAAAGTCTAACCTAACCCACCCCTTCTTCGTGATGTTCTCCAGTCCTAAGTTCAACTTAACCTGATACGAGTGTTCATCCTTCAAGAGGAGTTTGAGACGATTGAGGAACCAATGAGGCCTTCAGGACATGGCGGTCACTTTACCTTTTGATTTTTTTTTTGTCTGATCACACGACTTTTTTCTTTTGATAAGGATCTTTATTTTGTAATCCTCGTTTTTCGCTTCTGCCTTTTTGTTTTTCCTTTTTTGTTTCCCTAACTTTTGCCTGGACAAATTCTTTTTGAATTCTATTTTGAAGTCCAGCGGGATGCCCTAGTTTTTTGCCTAAGTCACTTGTTTTCAAGTTGGTGACTTAGCGGGCTCTTTTTTTTTTATTCACTTCTTTTTTTTTTTGAACAAGTCGTGTGATCCTGAATCTCTGATTTGTTGGAGGTAATTGTGACTGCCTCATTCTTTGATTGATGAGGGATTATCATTGTGGTATTCACTTTCCTCAACCTTTTTAAAGACAACCATTGTTGTGTCCTTGGATGCACACTCCTGATGAATTTTGATTGCTCGATCAGGTTAATTGAACGCTACCCTGCCCCTGGGTTAAATGTGAGGGGTTTTTTTTTGTATAAAAAAGAAACTCCTACTTCAAGGCTCAAAGGGGTTAACGAGAGTTGCACTCCCTTATATCTCCAGTGTTTGGGGATTTGAAACAATGCCTGTACATCCTCAGCGGGGTTTTATTCAAAAGCGCACAATTAAAGATTTTTGCATTTATTATATTTTTCATCATTCTCCTTTTGATATTTTTTGCTTAATCAAGAGTTTGATATCGATAGACAGAAATATATGAGTGAACACGAATGGATTGATTCGAAGCTAACATATGCAGTGCATTTTTATTTTCATTAAAAACAAACAAGTTTTACATGGAAGTAACGTTTAACAAAACAAGGAAAACTACAAATGAAAATGCAGAAACGAATTGATGATTGCCATAGTTGAGGAGTCTTGACTCCGTCTGGACTTGTTGATCTTGAATACTTTCTACAGCTCCTTCCAAACACTTCAGATTACTTCAAAAGAGAACTCCAACAAAGTCACCCAAGAGTTGTAAATTTTTGTCTTACTTTACTTTAGGGATTCGAGCAATGCGAGTAATGCAATGCTCAAGATAAGAGTACGTCTTGCTTATCCCTCGTGCGGGAGCCCCAAGCATAGATGCTAGAGAAATATCCACCATTAAACATGTAGGAACCTTGCATGGCCATCAAACTTAGAAAAGCTATATGTTGTGAGGAAAGAATTTGTTGATTCTGGAGACTTTCTTAAATCTAGGCATTTATTCGAGCAAAGGAATTCCATTCACCCATATGTTTCCTTCTTGAAGGGTTATATGCCTCCCATCAATCAACTGTTGTACTTTGGCTTTGAAAGCATTGCAGTCCTCAGTTGAGTGCCCCATTGATCCAGCGTGATATCCACATTGCACATTAGGGTCATACCCAGGCGGAAACGGTTGTGGTGGAGGCTTTAGAGATTTGGGAACCACCAATGAGCTTTGAACTAGATATGGAAGAAGTTTAGTGTATGTCATAGGAATCTGGTCCAAAGGAGCATTTCTTCGTTCCAAATTACTTCTAGGTTGGCGTTGATTCGGATGACCTTGTTGATGTGGAGCACATTGCTTTTGTGGCAGATACTGAACCGGTTGTTGTTGGACCATCTGGGGTTGTTGATTGATAGTGGTGGCAAAGGCTTGTGGAATATATTGGCCAGGAGAAACTAGTACCATCTGGTAGTTGGGAACCTGAACCTGAGGATGAACATGGACTTCCTCTTCTTTATTCTCAAAGATTGCGTTTGTTTCACTTTTTCCTTCTTCAGTGAATTCGGAAACATCGGAGATATCCTGGATTCTACCCATCTTTAAAGCGTTTTCAATTCGTTCTCCTACGACAACCAAACTTGAAAATTCGGAGGAAGCACATCCAACCATCATGTTCAGATAAGGATCTTTCAAAGTATTCATGAACATGTCTGCAAGCTCTCGTTCCAAAAGTGGAGGTTGGACTCTGGAAGCTAATTCTCTCCATCTCTGTGCATACTCTTTAAAAGACTCATCAACCTTCTGAGTTAAACTTTGGAGTTGTAGTCTAGTAGGAGCCATGTCACTGTTGTACTTGTAATGCTTGAGAAAAGCCTCTGCTAATTCATCCCATGTGCGGACATGGGTTCGTTCAAGACGCGTATACCATTCAAGGGATGCCCCACTTAGGCTATCCTGAAAGAAGTGCATTAGAAGCTTATCATTTTCTGCATACGGAGCCATCTTGTTGCAAAATGCCTTGATGTGACTCATTGGACAAGTGGTACCCTTGTATTTCTCAAAACTGGGGACTTTAAACTTAGCGGGAATCTTGATATCAGGCACTAGGCACAAATCAATAGCATTTAAACTTGAGGAGCTTCGACCTTCCAAAGCATTCAACCTTTCTTCCAGAAGATGGAATTTTCTCTCATTTTCCTCGATCGGGAACTTGAAAGTTTCGAGTTCAGAATCGTTCTCATGATGTGAACCCTCCTTATTAGGAACTTCCACGGGCACAGGTTTTGATCCCCCATTAGCAACAGTGGTTGGAGTACCATTAGCCAACTTAGCAACACTTTGTCTTAGCTCTTCTTGCCCTTGAACAACAGCATGGAGAGTCTCCAAGAGTTGGGTCATCCTCTCCCCCATAGTATCCATGTCCTTACGAAGTTCTGCCTGATTCTGTTCAAGACGGTCCATGATTTTCCTGATTAATCCTTGTATGCTACAGATGTAGGGAAGTCAAATTTGTTGATGAAGCAGAAATCTGGATTGAAAGGGACCCCAATTAGCTTCTGATACGGAACCATGACATGCAACATGATATGAATGCAATGTTTCATTTCCAAGGGATCCTAAAGTCTTTTCGCACTTCTTGTTTTTTCTTTTTTCTTTTGGAATCAAAGCCTTATTTTGTATATAATATCTTTTCTTTTTCTTTTTTTGCTTTTCTATTTCCTTTTTCTCTCTCTTTTTTTTTTTGGAAATAGACTTTAGGATCCCCACAAATGAGGTGGATGAAGTAATGATGTTATGCAATGCAAAAGCATGGGATCAAGATCCATATAATCTTAGTAACCACTTTATAATCCTCTGAATAACTGATGTAGGTCAAACGTCATGAGATCAAAGGTCCGACATAGGTATCTCAGAACCATAGGAACAATAGTCACCAACAGAACTGAATAGTCACCATCAAACTTGAGTCACCAACGGTACCTGTCATGTATATCCCTCCCCACTCACGGGTGTAGTCTAGGTCAGGGTAGGTCAAAATGGCAACCAGCGTTATCAGTCCTCCTGAGGCACCACCGTTGTTGCATCTACATGCCAACAATGATACCCCATTTGGACCTCGACTGGGCGTGGGTCTCATGATCGCACTAGACAAGACCTGACATCTCATCGGCGTCATGACCATCCACTCTATCCTAGGTATCCTATGTGTCAACTCTGGCCTGGGTATTGGGCCTTTTACCTCATATAAACATCCCACCCAACCTGCAAAACAGAACAGAAGACCCCAAGGAACACAGAATATAATCCATATGCTTGATGTGCAAACAGAAATAAACATGATATGCAAGCAGAAAAATAAACATGCAAACATATATACAAGGTATAGACATAAAAACAAATAAACACCCAGTAAATAAACAGACAAACGCAGGCTAGGATCGACTCGCTAAGGATGGACCAGCCATAGGTCTAGCAACATCCCCAGCAGAGTCGCCAGCTGTCGCACGCTCGCGAAAAATGAACAGAGTCGCCACCAATATATTCATCCCATAAGGGAAAGGAATATCAGAAAACCTAACAAAGGGTAAGAACAAGGTCTTGCAACCAGAGAATCTAGGTACGGGAGTCGGTTACGCGAGGGGAAGGTGCTAGCACCCCTCACGCCCATCGTACTCGATGGTATCCACCTATGTTTGTTTCTATCTAAAGGGTGTGTAACTATGTCTATGTCTAAATGCAAAATGAATGCAAAATGTAGGGAAAATAAAGAATTGTACTCGCACGGGCCCTACCCCGCTGCCTACGTATCCTTTTCAGGAATCAGAGTTACCGTAGCTCGGCTCACGATTTTCTGTTTGTTTTTGTGTTTTTTAGTTGGGCGGCGTTAACGCTCACGCTCTTGCACAAGGGGACAGCCTAGGATGCAATGGAGCGGAGATAACTTGCCCTTAGAAAGGAGAAAAAGAGATTGGTTTGTATCTTTTAAGGGTAATTCCATGATGACGAGAACCCACTACAAGGTCTCGCATCACTTCCTCACTTTTGTTTTAAGTCTGAACATTTATTAGGTTTTTTTGAAGTATTTGGTTGGTGATTTTTAAAGGGATTTTGACTTTGTGACTTAGATCATACCAAAAAGAGTTTTGTTTGTTTTTTGGATATTTAGAGAATGCACATCGAGGTCTACACCACAATCGATTCTCTAAATGACGGATAAGAAATACATCGAAATCTACATTCCAATCATTTCTTTTCCGTTTAGTAGAAAAGAACGTACATCGGGGCCTACGCCCCAATAATTTCTTTTCTACTACGTGGGGAAGAACGTACATCGGGGCCTACGCCCCAATCATTTCTTTCCCACCATATATCAGAAGTGTGACAGTATGATCTTTGTCAGGTTTTTATTAAGTATTTTAAAAGTTGAAAAGAAAAAGAATGCAAACGGGAACTAATCCTATTTCTAATCTAATGTTGTTTATACAAGTCTAAATCCTAATGTTAACATGGGATTAAATTCTAAAAGGAGCAATAAAAGGTACTAACAAGATAGGCCTAAAATGAAGCCAAAGATACAAGTAACAAAATCACTCGAGCATCATACAAAAATAACATGGAACTAACATAAAAACAATTCGAGTACTAATGCAAAATTACACTAAAAGATACTACCATTTTTACGCGTTTTTTATGAAAGAGGAGTCAAAAGATTAATGTCAAAATCAACCTAAAAAATTCTACTATTTTTATGAGTTTTCTAATGTCAATGATCACCTAAAAATCTAACAAACTAATGAAGTTTTTATCGATTTTATAACCTAAAAAGATAATGGGAAAACTATGTGAAAAAGAACCTAAATCTAATGTGAATAGGCTTGGGTCGGGGGTGCAAATCGGAAAAGATATAGGGCCAGGCACAGGGCCTAAAACGGATTGAAGCCCGGGGATATTTTTGTATTCATTTTTCCAGTATGGCCAAAAAGAGATGCATGGGCCTCAAATGGGGGGTGAGGATAGCGGTTGGTGAAGGCCCACGGATTATTGTATTGATTCAGAAGGATTTTGATCCTAGGCTTTATTCAATTATTCCATTTGATTAACAAAAGAAATTAAGTAAATAATAAATAAAATAAATAAAAAAAAGGAAAGGGGATTTAGGGTTACCGATAGTTCTGAATCAAATCTCTTCCCCTCTTTCGACTCAGGATGACGGCGGCGAACTCCCTCCTTCCCCGGCGTAATTTCGCCGTTCACTACCAACGAAATATTCTCTCGCTCTCTCCGCTCTCAATCTCCGATATCGCTCTATGTCTCGAATCTCTCCGATTCAAACTCTTGTCTTCTCTATCAGAATCGACACGGTCAAGCTCCTTCTTCTTCCTTCTTTTCATTCTTATGCTTCTTTATTGTTGTGTTTCTGAGGAGATTGCTGCGTTCGATGCAGGTTATGGTGATTTACGAGATGTGAAGGAAAACTTGAAGATTCGTGAGGTTGAAGAATCTGAATTGAGAGAAGTTGAAGATCGATGGTTACGTGAAGGAGAACTGAGTATTATCGATGCTGATTCTCTCCTTCTGCGAATTCTGTTATGCTCTCCTTCTTTATTTAGTTAGTAGAGTGGTTGGTGATCGAATCAAGGTGCGGAGAATGTTGAAGAAGAAGATGAAGTGGAGGGATGAACAGATGAGGTTGAGATGATGAAGATGATGGTGAAGGTGGAAAAAATGGAGTTTTCTGTTGGAGTTTTATTGAATTCTTTCTGGTTTTCTTGTTGCAGGTTCTATGGTGAAGGAGTGGTTGTGAAGAAAATGGTGAAGAGAGTGAAAATTGAAGATTGGTTGTAGAGAGAGTTTGAAGAATGATTGAAGAAGTGTGAATGGATGAAGAGAAGGTTATGATGAATGAAGAATCAAGAGAGAGCTCAGAGATGAAGAATGAACTGTTATATAGAATTTCCCAAGGTTAGTTATCTCTCTCTAATTTTCTGTTACAAAGTTTTGCTTTTTGTTATTTCTGTTGGCAGCTAGTAGAAGTTAGTTAGGTTTCTGTTGTGATTCTGTTATGTAGTTAAAGGTTGGTTACTAATCTGTTAGGAACTGTTATCTGTTAGTAACTGTCCTTTTTCCAATTTCTGCTTGAAGTTAGTCTCCCTGCCAAGTAATACTTGTTAATGAGTTAAAAACTGTTTGGAAGCTGAACACATGCTGACTGTAGACAGAACTCGAGTGCATTGCTAATTTCGAATCCGGTTTCCCCTTTTTGCCATGGTCTTTTGATATGCAGGTTCGTGAACCAATCTTTAGTATGAGTATATATGTGAGCTGATTATTTTTATCAAAGTGTACATGGGGGTATTTAAACTGGCAGGCTCAGTATCTTTGTTTTCATGACTGGGATTGATTTTTTTTGTTTATGAATATGGTTAAATGGACAATGCTTGTATGCTTTTGGTATGTCATGGTTTATAGTGAATTTGAACATGAGGTGGTATGTGTGGAATGACTGAAACTGGTTTATTTTCTCTGTATTGCAGGCTGCAGGTTTGATCATGGTTAAAGCATAATCTGAAGGCTGAAGACTTAAATATTGGTTACCACACTTTAGGAAATTTGGATTAGGCTTGAACATGAAAGCACGACATTAAATTACTTTTGCTTTTCCATGCAGTCTTGTAAACTCTAGTGATTTTTTATGAGTTCTTGTAGCATAAGGTGTACCCTTGTATAATTATTCAATATGAAACGACAAAAGTACTATGGATGATATTTGTAATGGTTCCATGCTTGAAAATTCAATGGTCTGTATGATTTTCTTTGTAAATGTGTAATGTAGAGGATAGGAATTTTCATAATGGGATTCATTGTTTTGTGAGAGGCTTGATCGGATCCTGTAATTAACTTGGAACCAGAATATGACATGCTTTGACTTTAAATCCAACATGATTCCCCTCCACTTTGCGTTACTTTGAATTTTAGTCTTCTTTTCCTTTGAACTTCATGCAAAATTTTGAATGAATCATGAAATAAGATGAAAACCTTTGAAAGTTTAATGTGGATTTTGGTAAAAAAGTCAGCCGTTCCAAGTTGACTTTGACCAAAATCAACGCTTTATCATCTAGTTTTCAAAGTTGAAATGATCCACCCAAATAACATAGAAACTCTCATTCTTGCATATAAATCCAAGTAAGTGACTTGCAACCTAAGTGATAACCTGGTCCACTCCCTAATTGATGAACATAACCCAAATGCTGAGCGAAAATCCCTGATGATCTTAAGACCACACCCCTAGATCCATTTGATAATCCCAAGCACACATAGTAGACTTGAAAAACCTCAGTTGAACAAATTTGCATAGTGTAGAAACCTCAATCACTGTGAAACCCTAGATCTTTCCATGGCCATTGATCCGATGCCCCAGGTGCCTTATTGATTGATGATGCATGATGCGTTTTATGACCTAATGGGAGGTATGTACATGAGATTATGAAATGCATAAGCCTAAGCCAGATAAAAGTTAAAGGGTAGGACAAATTTGGGGTATGACACGACCTACACCGCGTAAAAACTCAGAAATCACCATTTTTCTTCCCCAATCCCCTCATGAAACACCCACTAACCGATACACCATTTATGCATCAATTGAAATCAAATTACCACACATGTAAGGTTCCTAAACATATTTATAATCACGAGTTCATACACAAACATCAACAACATGATTAATGGCACAATTTCATGGATTCTATCATAAAATCTAACAATTTCAAGCTCACACATCCATAGATAATAACATACAATATAACCCCCCATAAACATCATCATGCCAACCCTTAGAGAGTAAGAACCCCGCCCTTACCTTAGCAAAAGCTTCACCTTCTTCAATGGAGTCCTTCCTCATCATGCCATAGTTTTCCTCTTTCTTCCCTTCTTTCTCTTCTCTCTCTTCTTTCACCAAATGAGAGTTATGTATCTAAAACCCTAACTCTCCTATTATCCTTCTTTTCTTAATTGGGCTTAACCCACAATCCAATCTCATTGTGTTATATTTCTTCCACTTTGGCCCAATTCATAATATTCATCTAATTACTCAATTAAGCCAAATAACACACATAAATAAATAATCACATAACATAAAGAATATTATTTCCAATAATATTCCATAACTACAATTGCTCCATAACTTAATTAATACCAACTCGCAATTGTATTTTTCCGACTAATCCGACTAATTAATCTGACCATAAACTTAACTGCCCAAATTAACATATTAATCCAATTGCGCCTTTAGAATAATACTGATAAACTCCGACTTCAACTAATTCCAACGAATAAATCCTTGATTTAATTTAATTAAATAATTAATTAAATTCGGGGCATTACAACTCTCCCCCACTTAGAATATTTTCGTCCTCGAAAATCTATCCGACTTAACCATCCTCAACTTTGCTTCCAACTCTTCGATTCTTAGCTGCGTTTGACTACACTTTGACTACCAAAACAACTCAATCCGACTTAAATCCAGCGTCAATTATTCGACATCTCTACGACATACTTGTTAACAACTTACTGACCACTTCACGAAACATCCGACTTACCAACACTTAATGTAGCGACAACAATAACACGCTTAAACATGGAGATACAATCTCACTTCATTAACTTAGCAACAGAGTCATCACTGCTCAACAATACCTTGACATATGATTCTTAAGGTAGTAACACTAATAACCCTCATATACTTGGGTGTTCAACGCCATACCATTATTGTATTAACAACATTCTCAACACCAGAACACATACGTACTTTCATTCCCATAATTGTACGTGCCAATCTTCAACAAATACCAACAACTCTATTTCCGCTTTGTCGTATCACTCTTATAGTGACATCAACGTAGCCAGCATACTCAACTCAGTCATAGTACGAAATACCACTTCTTACTTACAGAATCCAACAACAATATCACAGCAACAAAAACCAAATCACTAACGTCAACTTAACAAGATTACTCGACAAATACACCCAACTCCACCATCAACTAACATCCCTTATATCATCCTTATAAACTCGGTAAGTATTCACAAGAAAATACCATATTTCCGGTACATCGTTCTTATCTCAACACCCACCAAATCAAACATGCAGATCAAGACATATCATTCTCCTAGGCTTCCGATACCTAATTCTTCACCTCTAACAAACACACACGCATAGAAATTGCGCCACCTTACACATCTGCTCCACAACTCTGATAAGCCATCTTAAGTCACCGTCCATGTTAGATATTTCCGTCAACTATATGGTTCACAAGTCTTAATCTAGTTCAGACTTCCTTAAACATCCATCACAAAATCGATGCTCACTCAACATTCTCAATCCTTCACTTTGCGATGTTATCTCGCCTATAAACCAGCTTCTCTGACCTGTTCATTACTTCTCAACCATTCATGGATACTTTTCCGTTAGTTCACACCAACCAGAGAGAAACTATCTTCACGACATAACATTCATCCCTTTATGCACTATCAAGCTAGCAAGATACGTCTATGTCGTCCAATCACGATTTCGTCTACTATCAATAAGAGATTAAGGGTGATCAAGTCCACAATTTGTCAATAGATAGCCGACAACCATAATGGAGCATAAGCCATCATTACCAACATTAATAATGTTCTTTTCCAACTTGTACTCATATCACCAGAAGCACTTTAATTCCATAATTCATTAATCTTCCAAAATCATCCGAAAAAGCTAACACCGACGTCTTGCAGCTACCTTCTTAAAAAGCTCTGACGATACATCAGAACAAAATTCATGTACGCCATTATCAACACTTCTTATTATTGAGATCATACTCCTCTCTTCACATCTCCAACTCTTACTTGCGTTTCAAAATGTTTCAACAACTTCAATAGCTTATACCATTGTCTCAATCACTTACAATAATCTTACAGCAAGGTCTACCACAATACTTTACTTAATTACTAATCCAACATCGGTATCTTATGCAAGGCTGCTCAAACAACAACTTCACAGTCCATTAGCATTCTTGGTATTTAACAGTTACCTTCAGAAACATCTGTAACTTGAACCACACTTGCATATCACCAATCGCTACATTGATCCTCATCCTTCGAGTAGCAAACATCAACAATTCTTGATCATCCTCTTCCTCAAGAGATTCCAACTTAACTAGCAACCAACATCTTAAATCTAAGTCACCTTCGATTCAGGAAACAACAAACTCCAACAACACTTGCACTGTCGCTAGCAGCAATATACTAACACCTTACAACTGAACATATCCGAGAAGCATAGCTTCTCCCCCACTTAGCTTCAAACAACCTCTTGCAGACAAGCGATCAGAAGAACAACAAGTACCGACAGTGTTTCACACACTCGTCGCGTACACAGGAATAAACAACATTAGAAAACATTGGCCGGACAGACCGGACTGCTCTGAAATCACTAATGTAACACCCTAATTCTACCCCGTAATTATAAGCGAAAATCAGAGTGCATTTAAAAATATCATCAAATGATGGGATGTCACATTTCGACTTAACCAAACAAACATACTTATATTGCATTTAATAATGATACATAGCATTCGGAAACATAACTTCATTCACAACTTCAACTTCAACTTATAAACATCTTTCAATTCAACTTAACACAAATGTCATCATGGAATACAACCATCAAATAATAAAGACTAATTCCCCCGAGTGCTACGTATCAGAGCAATGGACACTAATTCGACTTGCCATAAAGAAACATAAAGACTTCACATAAATAACCTCGAACATCCACGGTTAATCTTGAGTACCTGCCCATTTCCCATGGTAGGGGAAACATCAGCAAAGGGGTGAGATATCTTACAATATAAAGGAATACATGATAAATAATATAGGAGATATAGATCATACATAATTTCACCGCATCGCATCGCATAACATCTTACAATGATTTTCATCATAAAACAACTTATCAATATAATACAGCTTTCAAAACGGCAACAATGTCATTAATCAATTAAGACAACATATTCAAATTCACAATTATACTATCATCACGTCATAACAAACATATCATCGTCTCAACAAATCAAATCACATAATCAATTTATGAAATGGCGACAATGTCATCAATCAACCATGACAATATATGCAATTCACAAGTAAGATTCCAACACATCATGACAAACATCTCATCATCAAGTCAACACATCACCACAAATATAATCAAATAAGACTCAAATGAAATTCACATGTGACTCTACTTATGCAAATGCATGTGGTACCATTTGGAGTAAAACCCCCACCGTCTCAAAATTTGCCATTGAGCCACCGTCTCTATTTGCCATTAAGGCCACCGTCACTTTTTATGAAATGGATGTGACTCAATAAATGTAACATCCATACAAACCACATAAACAATACGTCACAACATCGTCTAAATCACCATCGAACATTATCAATATAATGTCTAACTTCAACAACAAAATCATCATCATTCATAAGAATGCATCACTTCACAATCACGTCACTATGTTGCATCATCATACAACCATACATCACTTCACAATCACGTCGCTATGTCATATCATCATACAACATTAATTCACTTCACAATACATCGCAATACAACTTATCAACAATGACCATAGGGTCTACAACAACAACAACAATTTCCACATACTAGCGACAACGACAACAAATTCATCATGTTAACAACAACAACAAATTCATCATGTTAACAACAACAACAACAACAAATTCATCATGTTACAACAAACATCAACAATTCATCATATTATCAACAACATCAACACATTTATTATATTCCTTAATTCAAGTAATCATCATAACACGTTATATTCAACTTCATATATATTGTTAATTCATCACATGGCATCATCGTCGACTCATACATATCAAATACGCACAATTAATCGCATATAGCATACAACATTTTTATCAATTATGCATATCATCACATACATCATTATATCATCATAAGGAGGGTACATATCATCATCTCAATAACATTGTATCTTCATAAGAAAAACATACATCAAGTTATACTACAACATAGTTATGTCAATTCATCGCAAGGAGCATACTTCATATGTTAACACAACATAGTTCATCACTTAATCCTAATAAACATAATAGGAGACTATATCCTATGAATAATTTCATTGTATCATGGTATAGTTCATTGCGTTAGCTTTCCAACGCTTCGAACGGCGCATAAAACGGAGTTACGGATCAAAAGTTATGGTCTTTACAAAATCAGCCAAGAATGGAAACCTTCAGGTCGACGCAAGGGATCTTCAGGTCGACGCATAAACTTTTTTGTCCCCCTCGGGTTAGCTCAGGTCGACCCATGATTCGATGCAAGGGAATTCTATAGGTCGACGCACATAATTCATAGGTCGACGCATGCTGAAGAAAACCAGATTTTCTGCCTTTTGGGTTGCTTAGGTCGACCCAGGCTTTTGTGTAGGTCGACCTACACTGCGTAAAAACTCATAAATCACCATTTTTTCCTCAATCCTCTCATGCAACACCCTCTAACCTATACACCATTTATGCATCAATTGAAATCAAATTACCACACATGTAAGGTTCCTAAATATATTTCTAATCATGGGTTCATACACAAACATAAAAAACATGATTAATGGCACAATTTGATGGATTCTATCATAAACCCTAACAATTTCAAGCTCACACATCCATGGAGAATAACATACAATCTAACCCACCATTAACATCATCATGCCAATCCTTAGAGAGTAAGAACCCCTCCCTTACCTTAGCAAAAGCTTCACCTTCTTCAATGGAGTCCTTCCTCTTCATGCCATAGTTTTCCTATTTCTTCCCTTCTTTCTCTTCTCTCTCTTCTTTCACCAAATGAGAGTTATGTCTCTAAAACCCTAACTCTCCTACCATCCTTCTTTTCTTAATTCGGATTAACCCACAATCCAATCTCATTGTGTTATACTTCTTACACTTTGGCCCAATTCATAATATTCCTCTAATTACTCAATTAAGCCAAATAACATACATAAATAAATAATCACATAACATAAAGAATATTATTTCCAATAATATTCCACAACTACAATTGTTCCATAACTTAATTAATACTAACTCGCAATTGTATTTCTCCGACTAATCCGACTAATTAATCTGACCATAAACTTAACTGCTCAAATCAATATATTAATCCAATTCAGCCTTTAGAATAATACCAATAAACTCCGAATTTAACTAATTCCAACGAATAAATCCTTGATTTAATTTAATTAAATAATTAATTAAATTTGGGGCGTTACAACAACCTCTGAAACTAAGGGTTCTTGTGGATCAGGTCTATATTAGAGGAAACTGGTGTTAATCTCTTTGAAATTTTGTTCAGGTATCTTTAGGTTACTGTTTTTGAATTTATTTGGATCTTTGTCACTATTTTGATCTATTCATATGTGTTCTTTTTTAGTGCTCATCCCTCAAAAGATTGGATTTGGTCCCAAATTTCTGAAATTGTCAGATGTGGTGTGAAAGGCATTGGTCGGGATGACATTGGTGTTGATGATATGGAAGCCAAAGCTTTTATACAGATATATGTTAAGATTGTGGCTGAAGCTTGCATATCTCTTGGTAAAATGTTCATTGGTATTTACCTTGTGTTGTGTAGTGGCTCCTTAGAACTTCCTGTACTTTGATGTAATTGATGCTATTCGACATTCAATTATTTCCATTGTACTTAATCCTTTAAAGTGTAAGGATTTTGGTTGTTATGCTCCCTTAAAGTGTGGAACCAATGAGTAAACACTACAACAAATAATGCTTTTCATTAAGCTTTCACGTCAACCAGAATAAAAACGAGGTGCTAAGCCTAGGCGCGCCATATTTTATTTTATAATAATAAAAGTAACAACTTACCTCGGTTTCTAATATATTTGACGGGTAAAACTAATCAGGACACGCTTCGAATCCCAACTTTTGCATTTTATGTTTTTATTTGATTATAATTGTAAACTAAAACAACTAACCCTTCGGTTTCTCGATATAACCGAGGGATCAAATTCAATATAATCGAGGATCAAAATTCAGATTTCACTATAAAAGCAACATATTTTACCCTAATCCATACTTATTTGTAGTCGCCCCAAACTCGCAAGCATCATTCTTTGGGATGGATTGCAAGACAAAAAAAACATTCAATCTTCTTATAGAATAAAATATTTTTTCTGCCCTTACAATCTATCTCATATAATGGTGTTAATGTTGTTGTTGTTGCGTTTCTGCTCATTTGATAGATTGCAAGTGCAGAAAAATCATTCTTCCTTCAAGGAGACAATGAAGGAAGCTCCCTTCTCTTTTTGTTGAAAACCATTTATTCATTCTTCTTTCAAGGAGACAATGAAGGAAGCTCCCTTCAGTGAAGATATTCATTCAAAAGAACTGGGCTGAATAAAGGCTACGATTTTGTTAAATTCACTAAGTGTTCCTCAATGTTCCATCATATATCTTGCACCTCAGTGTTCCTAAAAATCGAGGGTATATTTTAGCATTAATATTGAGGAGATTCATCACCGTCCTTAATCAAATCCTTGTCGTCCATTTCATGACTATCAACGCTTAAGACACTACCATTAGTGATCCACGTGAAATCTAAATAACTTTTATTATAAAAGCAATCTGAATATCAAAAATTGATAATAAAATATCATGAAGCGCTTGAAACTATCCACCACTTTAAGATTTACAAGAGTCTTTGTCATGAAGAGTTCTCTATGATGGACTGCAGGAGGAGAAATTATTTGGATTTAAGGTTTATGTTCTTAAATATTTATTTGAACATAAAATTATTTATTTATCTATCCCTTTTTTTGTTTAAATTAGAAACAAATGCAAGAAAAAGAAATTGAAAACATATTGGAACCCAACATTTAAACTACCCTAAAATTATATAATTTGAAGATCTAAAATCTATATCATGGGGAAATTAATTTACCTAACCCTTTTTTTGTTGGGAAAAAAGAGTTTTCCATCATTTGATCTTGCCCATAATATCAAGGAATTGAAGATCCAACATATGATCTTCATGGACAATCAATTAAATTGTAAAAAAATTATTTTATTAATGTTCTGTGTAACAATGTAACAATTTATATTAAAAAATTAACAACCCCTCGGTTTTCCTGATAAAACGATATAAAAAAGCGCAAGTTTTTGTAAATAATAAAAGTGCAGAAGTTGGGGTTCGAATCCATGCGCTAAATTTTTTTACCTCGGTGTTTTAAACACTGATGTGATAAGGCTTTACTTTTTATGACGACCTTAGTTACCTCGCTTCTATTGCCGAGATAAAACACATTCCGCATCCGATGTTAGATACATTATTTGTAGTAGCGAAACTCTCTATGAACCTTCTCTTCTATCTTAAGAGCACTTTTTTGGTTGCACCTCATTTGGTTCTGAGTAATATTTCATAACTGCCTATTTGGTTATTCGGTATTCGATATAAAAAAATCTTAATAGTGTAGATGAAACTACTTAGATGTAATAAACTACTTACTTTAGAAATTCGTCAATTATAGAACAATTTGTTAAAATATGTCTATGAGCCTGCAACTTTTCACTTAGTGTTAGGGTGTAATATGAAGATCTACCCATTGGTTTTCCAACTCTAAGAATAAATTCTTCTACGCATGAATCTATTTGGATATCACCAATAGGGTCATCGTCCAGATTGATTCCATCTAGTCTCAACATTTTCTAGATATCTTGAACAAAATGTAAGAATCTCTTCAAAACGGTATCCTTCTACAATAGACCATTTTGGTTTTTCCTTATTACGTACATGTGATTTTAGTTTTCCCAAGTACCTATTATTTAACCAAAAAAGTATCGGTTATAAAAAATTTCTACGTTCTAAATTAGTAACACGAGAACAAAATCACATAGTTTATCTTTCAACAAGATACATTCATCGATAATGAACATGACCTCCAAGTTTAACATCTTCAATAAGGTGAACAACCAAGTGAACCATAAATATGAAGAACAAGGGAGGAAATATCATTTCCATGTGGCATAAAGTGAGGAAAATTTTATTTTGCAATTTTTCCAAGTCTTCAATATTCAATACCTTGCCACATAATTGTTTAAAGAATGAGCATAACTCAATCAATACTACTGAAATTTCACAAGGTAATGTTGTACGAATGACTAATGGTAGAAGTTATTCCATTAATATATGACAATCACGACTTTTCATCATTCCATTCACCTTGAGATTTACCAAGTCAACGCATCTAGTAATGTTGCTTGAATAACCATCAAGCACCCTAATATTCTTTAAGGTTGTCGAAAAATTCCTTTTATCTTTACCCGTTAGACGAAAGGCCGTTGGAGAAATTCTATCATTTTCATCAGGCCAAATATTAGGTCTTATGCCCATATTTTGAAGGTCTTTCCGAGCTTTCAAATGGTGTTTACTATTTTTCCTATCATCTAGTAAAGTAAATACGCCATTATCGCACGCATTTTTCTCAATATGCATCGAATCAAGATTATGGAGCAGAAGATTATCCTTACACGATGGGCAAGCAAGTCATGTGTGTGTGTTTCACCCAGAAAGTGCACCAAACCTGGAAAGTTACAAATCGTTCGCATCAAATTTGCATGTAACGTGAACATCTATTTCTTGAGATAATCGTATAAATACACATCGTTTGTCCATAACTCCTTCAACTCTTTGACTAAGGGTTATAAGTAGACATCAATATTATTTCTTGGTGCTTCTTTACCGGGGATTATCATTGACATTAAAAATGATGTTTGCTTCATGCAAACCCATGAAGGATTGTTATATGGAATGAGAACAACTGGCCAAATACTATTATTTGTACTCATCACACCAAATGGATTAAAACCATCACTAGCCAATACAAGAAGAACATTATGCGGATATGATGAAAACCAAGTACGTATCGAGTCAAATTTCTTCCAAGCTTATAAATCTCTAAGATGCCTCAACATTCCATCCTTATTAGTATTTGTTGCATATCATCTCATATCCTTGACGTCTTTGATGACAAAAATAATCTTTGTAATCGAGGTTTTAATGAAAAACAACGAAGAACCTTGGCAGAAATTTTCTTCTTTTTCTTGATAACACAAACCTTTTCATTTGTTTTCCATTTTGGAAGTGTTGCAATTTTTACAAGTCTCCATTTCTTCATCTTCTCCCCAATAAAACATACAACAGTTTGGACATACATGTATCTTTACATTATTCAAACCAAGTTTTGTGATTGAATTATGGGCTTCATATAACGAACTTGAAATGTTTGCATATTCAAATGCATCTTTTATTAACTCTAAAATCATTGTCATTGTCTTCTCACTCAATTCACATAAACACTTTATATGGTACAACTTTACCAAAAAGATAGTCTTGAATATTGTCTACCCCCTTCAAATAAAGGTTGTTCTCTTTCTCTAGCCAATTCCTAGTACTCTTTGACTTCATTTCTTTCTTGAGTTATACTTGGCATCACATAATCTTCTTGGTCATTCTCCAAATTTGATGCATATGTTATTTTATTAGCATGATTCCTATAAAGTTCAAATGCATCGTTGCCCATGTTTTGATTAGGATCTTCGATAATGATAGCATCTTCAACCATATTTGGAGTTGTATTATGGGATATAGTACTAGGTAGTACAAAGGACTCTCCATGATGAATCTACATGGCGTATTCCTTCGGAAATGATGACCACATTAAATGGTCGAACATATCCCTCCTACTCTTTGATTTTCTGAAACCACAACGTTTACAAGGGCATATTACTATGTCATTTTATTTTGCATCTTTAAATGCAAAATTAATACATTCTTTTATCCCTTGCTGATATGCAATTGATGATTGTGGCTTCGTAATCTGTAACTTATCCATTTCTTCAAAAAATAATATTATATGTTCTATATCTTTCAATAAAAAGGATATATGAAGTTACACCGCTTTTATAAGTATATGTCAAAATTTAATAATGTGATATAGCAAAATAGAGAGCTCTTATTGGATGACAGTAGTATATTTCCATAAAACTCATATTTTTCCGCATGCAGAACATAGCAAAAAACCATGAGCATTAATACGAAAAACACATTTGTTGTTTTGAATATAAGCAATAAAAAAAATCAAAGAGATAGAGTTTCCATAAATTTCCACTTTTTGGTTAATTCTAATTTCTATCTCCCTCTAGATTGTGTTGGAGACTAATCAAAGCTAAAAACTTGATAAATATTCCTATCAACTTCAAATGCATCGTTGACCATGTTCTGAATAGGATATTCGATAATGGTAGTATCTTCAACCATATTTGGAATTGTATTAGGGGAGATAGTACTAGGTAGTACAAAGGACTCTCCATGATGAATCCACATGGCGTATTCCTTCGGAAATTGTGACCACATTAAGTGGTCGAACATGTCCCTCCTACTCTTTGATTTTCTAAAACCACAACGTTTACAAGGGCATATTACTATGTCATTTTCTTCTGCATCTTTAAATGCAAAATGAATAAATTCTTTTATCCCTTGCTGATATGCAATTGATGATTGTGACTTTGTAATCCATAACTTATCCATTTCATCAAAAAAATAATATACATATTGTATTATATGTTATATATATCTTTGAATATAAAGGATATATGAAGTCACACCGCTTTTATAAGTGTATCTCAAAATTTAATATGTGATGTAGCAAAATAGAGGGCTCCTATCGGATGACAGTAATATATTTCCATAAAACTCATGTTTTCATGCATGTAGAACATAGAAAAAAACCATGAGCATTAATACAAAAACATATATGTTGTTTTGAATATAAGCAATAGAAAAATCAAAGAGATAGAGTTTCCACATATTTCAATTTTTTGGTTAACTCTAATTTCTATCTCCCTCTAGATTGTGTTGGAGACTGATCAAAGCTAAAAACTTGATAATAGATTAGTAATAGTTAACCGGGTATTTGTCATGTCCGTTCAAATTTAAAAATAGCATATCAATGATTCAAATAGACAATTGTACCATAGTGTAGAAATTATTGCTTGAATATGCTTTGTATTGCAACTTTGTTCATTGTCTTTCTAAATATTTTGATTTTGTGCTACAACACAGAGCACCAAAGAAGACAACACATTCTTATATGTTAAATAAGACTACTTAGGAGTCATTTGGTAGTTTTATGGTTTGGGAGAGAAAGAAAAATAAGTTGAAGTTGTGAATTCAATTCCTTTCCTCCTTCTATTTTAATTACTCGATATACCTTGTAGGCTATTTTAATATCCAGAATCACTTTGATTAAGAATTTATCGTACCTTTAATTGTTTCTCTATTTTCAAATGTCCATGTTCTTGTTAATGTACATGGTGAACCTGATCTACTGGTGGCATATGGTAAAGTCAGTTTCCCTACTGAATATACACGACCTACCCCTGTTTTACCCTCACCACTATGATTTATGAAGCTATTTTTGAGCGTACTATAATATAAGCTAGATAGATTTTTTTTAGTGATTGAATCATATGATTATATTGATTTAAACTGCTAATGAATTAATCCAAGCTTCTATAGCATGGAGTTACAATATTATTAGAAACATGTTCAGCTCAAAACCAACACTATGAAACACCTTGTTTGTAAAATCAAAGCATGTACAAAATGAGTAATTAACCAACCATGAACTACACCATTAAAAACATTGAATCAAATCCCTCTTAAATTTCAAAAACCCTAACTCTACAACAACCATAACCCCGAAAAATCTTACATTTATAGCATCATAGATAGATAGATATATATAGATATAAATATCTAGAGTGAGAAAGACATAGAGAAAGAAAGATTTGCATACTAACACATTGAGAAAGAAACTAAGAAACAATGTTGGAAGGTAAAAATGATACGAAAGAAGAAGGAACTTAGGGTTTTAATAGACTAACCTTTGCCTTTCCATTTTCCAATTAAAAGTGGTGGGTTTTCATTTCTGTCGGTGGAGAGCGATGGTTTTCGGTTGAGCTTTGTGTATGTGTGTTTGTTTTAGTTTCTCTTAAAGCGTGTTTTGTTTTATTTTAAGTGGGAAAGTTAAAGTGAGGGACGGCAGTTCATTTGTCAACCTTCACAACCCTATACTTTGAGGCTTATTTAGCAACATCAGGATGGGCAGTTCCAACCATCATGGCCCCTTGATTTTAGCTAAGTTTTGCATGGTATGGGGTAAAGTGGTTCCACAACCGTCGTGGAATGCGTGTGTTAAAAGGTTTAAGGGGTGAGAGTTGATGTATCGTCGTAACCTGTATTTTAGGGCGACTTTTGTGTCCGTCGTGACCTGAATTTTAGGGTGGTTTAATGACCAACAATCGCAATATTTATTACTTTTTTAAATTGAAAGGGCGGTTGGTGTAAACTGTTGTGGCAACCGTCTCTATATGAGAGTTACGACGGTTATCAAGTAAATGTCATAATTTTATGTTGTAAAATCGTAATTTTCTTGTAGTGAGTCCCCTCACACTTTATAAGAGATTTCACTCTTGTCAGATCTTTGTACAAGCCTACCAATAAGACTTCTCATACAATCTTCTAACAATAACAAAGAAGCACACTACTTCCTAGATTTCTAAACACCAACAACTATGGTGGACTTTGAATCACCCTGATTCAAAGGACTTTTCCAACAAATAGAAAAACAACTTTTCCTATTTGCAACAATAAAAACAATAAAAATGTTCATGAAGAAGTTCTTCCTCTATTTATTGTGAACCATTCACCTCTTAGTTTTCATAAACAATTGTTGGAAAATGCATATGAATAATTGCCATGATAATGAAAAGGTTTGGAGATAATTATAGGTGAAACCACAACGCAATGGTTCAGTAAAATTTCAAAAAGAAACAAGGTTACTCGATTAGCATAAGAAGGATAATCGATTAGCCATGTGATAACAATTAAACATTGTGTATAAATAAGAAAGGTTAATCAATTAACTTGGCCTCCTTACTAGGGGTTAATCGATTAGCCTATTCGAAAATGTCAAGATTTCTTTAAACATAAGCATGGTTAATCAATTAATCTGGTCTCCTTTTCTATGGGGTTAATCGATTAAAAATGATTTTAAAACTTTTTCTTTAAGCATCTAATGTCTATAACCATTTAAATATTGTACTTTTGCTTATGTTGATTACATTCCAAAAGCCATAGCTTGGTCAAATTAATTCCTTTAAACCATATTTTGAATCATCTTTGCTAAGAGACTTTGAACTTGGATTGAACGGCTTATTCCATTGTTGAATCTTTTCCTTCTTATATAAATTTGTCTTCATAAAAACATCTTCATAAGAGACTCGTCTTTCACTTAAACACAATCAAATCTGTGTTATGGTTGTTGCATCGGTGAAAGCAACAATATCGAGACTTGTCCATGCTAGGACGTTCTCGAATAAGTTTTCGGTGTTTCTATTTTCTTTTCTTGAAACTCTGTATTGATGCATTCTTGTAGGATGCACACCCTTGAATCTTTAAGTGGAATATAGTCTCTATAGATGGATGATGATGCCCCATTGCCTTCGTGCTGGTCCAGGTTGAAGGATAGAAAAACACTTAGAAAGGGGGGGTTTGAATAAGTGTAGCTTTAAAAACTTGACAGATAAAAATAAATGCACAGTTATTTTTATCCTGGTTCGTTGTTAACTAAACTACTCCAGTCCACCCCCGCAGAGATGATTTACCTCAACTGAGGATTTAATCCACTAATCGCACGGATTACAATGGTTTTCCACTTAGTCAGCAACTAAGTCTTCCAGAGTCTTCTGATCACACACTGATCACTCCAGGAACACTGCTTAGATACCCTCTAAGACTTTTCTAGAGTTTACTGATCAACACGATCACTCTAGTTACAACTTGCTTAGTTCACTCCTAAGACTTCCTAGAGTATTCTGATCAACACGATCACTCTAGTTCCTTACAACTTAATGTAATTCTAAGAGTATTACAAATGCTTCTTAAAAGCGATAATCACAACTGTGATATTTCTCTTAACGTTTAAGCTTAATCTCACTAAAATATTACAACAGCAATGTAGTGAGCTTTGATGAAGATGAAGATTCTGAGTTTTGATATGAACAGAGTTTCAGCAAGTTAATTTGAATTGTTTTGGTGCGAAATCGTTAACCTTGCTTCTCATCAGAACTTCATATTTATAGGCGTTGGAGAAGATGACCGTTGAATGCATTTAATGCTTTGCGTGTTCCGTACAGCATCGCATTTAATGTTATACGCTTTTGTCAACTACCTCGAGCCTTGTTCACGTTGTGTCTACTGACGTAGCCTTTAGTAGCTTTTAACGTTCCTTTTGTCAGTCAGCGTAGCTTGCCACTTGTACTTTCTTCTGATCTGATGTTTGTGAATACAACGTTTGAATATCATCAGAGTCAAACAGCTTGGTGCATAGCATCTTCTGATCTTCTGACCTTGAAGTGCTTCTGAGCGTGATACCATCTTCTGAGCTTCAGTGCTTCTGATCTCATGTTCTTCTGATGCTTCCATAGACCCATGTTCTGATTCTGCTTCGACCATCTTCTGATGTCTTGCCAGACCATGTTCTGATGTTGCATGCTGAACCCTTTGAGACAAAGCTTCTGAGCGCTGAATTATGCGTACTCTTTATATATTTCCTGAAAGGGAAATTGCATTGGATTAGAGTACCATATTATCTTAAGCAAAATTCATATTATTGTTATCATCAAAACTAAGATAATTGATCAGAACAAATCTTGTTCTAACAATCTCCCCCTTTTTGATGATGACAAAAACATATATAAATGATATGAATTTGCGATCAGAAAGAATAGATGGCAAAAGACAAATTACACAGCTATAGCATAAGCATATGAATATGTCTCCCCCTGAGATTAACAATCTCCCCCTGAGATAAATAATCCCCCCCTGAAATAAATACTCGAAGAACTTTAATAAAAGACTTCCCTGATTATTTCGGTAGAGACGATCATATAAGCTTTTGTCTTCAGAGAATTCATAGCTTCTGACTTCTGCTTCCATAGGACAGCTTCAGAACTAGAATTTCCTTAGATCCTTAGAACACTCACAGCTTCTGATTCCTGCTTCCATCTAGGACAGCTTCAGAACTTGAATTTCTTTGATCTTCTGAACATTCACAACTTCTGATTTCTGCTTCCATTCAGGACAGCTTCAGAACTTGAATTTCTTTGATCTTCTGAACATTCACAGCTTCTGATTTCTGCTTCCATTTAGGACAGCTTCAGAACTTGAGTTTTCTGGATCTTTAGAACATTCACAGCTTTGAATTTCTGCTTCCCTCGGATAGCTTCAGAGCTTTGAATTTCTACCAACATCACTTCATGCTAGATTTGTATCAGAACATTGTTGAATGTATCAGAGCATCATCTGAGCATCTCTACATCCTGAAATGTTACAGAACAAAAACTAAACGACAAAAGTCAGCATGAACGAGTTAGAACATAAAATGTATATTCTAACACATTATATGTATCAGAGCCATATAGGCTGAAATAATGTATCAGAGCAAATAATGTATTAGAGCCATAACATTATATGTATCAGAGCAAATAGAATTTTGTCAGAATAAATAGACAAAATATAGATCAAATTCTATTATCAGCGCTTCTGATTCATTCTTCTTTCTTGCTTCTGATCTCTGAAGCTTGACAGCACTCAGCTTGCTTCAGTTTCCATGGTTTTGCTTCTTGTGTTTGCTTTGAAGATTTTCTTCACTTCTTTATACCTGCAAAACACTTAAACCATATAGAACTTGCAGTTCTTGTTAGTAAATGTGTGGGAGCCTTTACCCAGCAACTGATAGATTTAATCAAATCATTTATCATTTATCTTCTCCCCCTTTTTGTCATAACATCAAAAAGAATATTTCAAAAGATTCAGATGCATAAGACAAATAGAATCACTGGAATGTAAAACAAAGAAAGTTTTTCATTGATAATCAAAAAGGATTACAAGAAGATGTTTAACAAGCAGATGCAACAAGGAAAATAAAACTACTAAGACCAAATCCTAGGACCCTAGCTAAGACAACGTCTGTGCCAGCATGCCATGAAGGAGTGAAACGCCTCATTGACTGCTTCTTGGGCTTTCAGGCGAGGGATCAGGGAGACTTGGTCCTGATGCAGATCTTCCACCATCTTTACCAGAGACAACATTCTCAGCGGGTGAAGATGAAGAGATTTCTTCAGAAGAGATTAAGGGAGAGGAAAGGTTAGATGAAGAGGAAGCTGAGTCTTGAAGGTCGAAAGATGAGGAAGAAGATGGAGATGATGGAGGGCTTTCACCAGGGGGATGAAACACACGTCTAGAATAGTTTCCAGACAACATTGCTTCGAAAGGATTCACCTTGAGAGGATCATAGGTGATTTTGATCTTTTTGGGTTTGGAAGGTGATGTTTCAACAGCTTTCCTTTTGTTGTTTTGATCATTTTCATTATTTCTTGGGCTTGATGAAGAGTTCATGATGGGTTTGCAGAAAAATGAACAGGTAGGGTTTGATATGGAAGAGAGAGAGAGAGAAACTTGATGAGGAATGCAAAGAGATAGAGAGAGTTGAGAGGGAAAGAGAAGAGTTTAAAGAGTATTTAAAAGAAAATGAAATGAAACGAATGATGAAAGGCATTTAATGTTACATGACGTGAGGAGAGATAATAAAGACAAATGAGGTGACTAGCACAGTTACCTATGGTCGGCGTCCCTTCAACTGCACGCGCGCTTATCCATGAATAGTAACAACAGGTTTACCATCCCGAGATAAAACGTTACAGCTGTTTTGCTTTAAAAGAGGTTCTGAATCAACTTAGACAATGAAACGTTAGTAATAACCGAATCATAATTTCTAAAAGAATTCAATCAGAACTTCTGATTAAAAGAAATGTTCCACATTCATTTCAGAAGATACTCATACATGAGAACTTCTCATCTTCTCATTCTGGGCATAAATCCATACTGATGTTCTTCAGAATGAACTTAAACCTATCTTCAGCCAGGGGTTTTGTAAAGATATCAGCCCATTGATGGTCTGTATCAACAAAGTTTAAAGATATAACACCCTTCTGAACATAGTCCCTTATGAAATGATGTTTAATCTCAATATGTTTAGCTTTTGAATGAAGAATAGGATTCTTAGATAAACATATAGCAGAAGTATTATCACAGAATATAGGAATGTTACTCTCAAATATCTGATAATCTTCTAACTGACTCTTCATCCAGAGCATTTGTGTACTACAACCAGCAGCAGCGACATATTCTGCTTCTGTTGTTGATAGAGCAATAGTTGCTTGCTTCTTGCTGTACCAGGAGATCAAGTGACTTCCAAGAAATTGGCAACTTCCTGAAGTACTTTTTCTTTCAATTCTGTCTCCAGCATAATCAGCATCGCAGAATCCTACTAAGTTGTATTCTTTAGATTTTCTGTAAACTAAGCCAACATTAGTAGTACCTTTCAGATACCTTAGAATTCTCTTAACAGCAGTTAAATGAGATTCTCTAGGATCTGATTGGAATCTAGCACACAAACAAACACTGAACAGAATGTCAGGTCTAGAAGCAGTCAGATATAGAAGAGATCCAATCATACCTCTGTATAACTTCTGATCTACCTTCTTACTTACCTCATCCTTACCTAGGATGCATGTTGGATGCATAGGAGTTTTGGCTTCTTTGCAGTCTAGAAGATTAAACTTCTTCAGAAGTTCCTTCACATACTTGGTTTGGTGAACATACGTTCCTTCTGATGTTTGATTTATTTGTATTCCAAGGAAATACTTGAGTTCTCCCATCATGCTCATTTCAAACTCAGCCTGCATAGACTCAGCAAACTCCTTTCCAAGTGTATCATTAGATGTTCCAAAAATAATATCATCCACATATATTTGACAAATTAAAATATCCCTTTTAAAGGTTTTACAAAAGAGAGTAGTGTCCACTTTTCCTCTAGTGAAACCATTATCCAGAAGGAAAGAACTTAAGCGTTCATACCAAGCTCTGGGAGCCTGTTTCAATCCATACAATGATTTCTTAAGTTTAAAAACATGATTAGGAGACATAGAGTCTTCAAAACCAGGAGGTTGATGGACATAAACTTCTTCATCTATATAACCATTTAAGAAGGCACTCTTAACATCCATTTGATAAAGAGTGATGTTATGTTGAGTGGCAAATGAAATTAATAGACGAATAGATTCTAACCTGGCCACTGGTGCAAAGGTTTCTGTATAATCAATCCCTTCTTGCTGACTATAACCCTGAGCCACCAGTCTGGCTTTGTTTCTTACCACTTCACCTTTCTCACTGAGCTTGTTTCTGAAGACCCATTTTGTGCCGATTATATTGAATCCATCTGGTCTAAGAACAAGATCCCAAACATCATTCCTTGTAAACTGATTTAGTTCTTCTTGCATAGCAATTATCCAGTCTGGATCTTCTAGAGCATGATCAACAGAAGTTGGCTCGATCAAAGATACAAGACCTAATTGACAGTCTGCATTGTTCTTAAGGAATGCTCTTGTTCTGATTGGATCATCCTTCTTTCCAAGAATGACATCTTCTGAATGACCAGAGATGAGTCTGGATGATCTTCTGACAGATGGTTCTTCAGATATGCTTAGATCCTCCAGAGAAGCTGATACTTGATCTTCAGATTCTTTGCTTCTGAGAAGCTCTGCTTCTGATGCGTTGCTTCTTGGCTCAACAACTTCTGATATGTCAATATCACAATCTGCAAAATTATCAAACTGCTTTGGTTTTTCAGAACCAAGCTTATCATCAAACCTGATATTGATTGATTCTTCTACAACCAATGTTTCAGTATTGTATACTCTGTAGCCTTTTGAGCGTTCAGAATATCCAAGAAGGAAACATTTTTGTGCTTTGGAATCAAACTTACCAAGATGATCTTTAGTGTTCAGAATAAAGCATACACATCCAAAAGGATGGAAATATGAAATGTTGGGCTTTCTATTCTTCCACAATTCATAGGGAGTCTTATTTAGAATAGGTCTGATAGAGATTCTATTCTGAATATAGCATGCAGTGTTTATTGCTTCTGCCCAGAAATGCTTAGCCATATTGGTTTCATTGATCATGGTTCTGGCCATTTCTTGCAGAGTCCTATTCTTTCGTTCTACAACCCCATTTTGCTGTGGAGTTCTAGGACAAGAGAAATCATGGGCAATACCATTTTCTTTGAAGAATTCTTCAAAGGATCTGTTCTCAAATTCACCACCATGATCACTTCTGACCTTTATGATTTTACACTCTTTTTCAGATTGAATCTGAATGCAGAAATCAAAGAACACTGAATGAGTCTCATCCTTGTGTTTCAAGATTTTTACCCATGTCCAGCGGCTATAATCATCTACGATAACTAATCCATATTTCTTCCCTCTGACAGATGCTGTTTTGACTGGGCCAAACAGATCAATGTGCAAGAGTTCTAATGGCCTTGAGGTAGAAACAACATTCTTGGACTTGAATGCAGGTTTGGACAACTTGCCCTTCTGACATGCTTCACAAAGAGCATCTGATTTGAATTTCAGATTAGGGAGTCCTCTGACCAGATTCAGTTTGTTAATCTGAGAAATCTTTCTCAAACTAGCATGACCTAATCTTCTGTGCCAGACCCACTGCTCTTCAGAAACAGACATAAGACAAGTCACCTTCTGACTCATAAGATCTTGCAGATCTGTCTTATAAATGTTGTTCTTCCTCTTGCCTGCAAATAGGATTGAGCCATCCTTCTGATTTACAGCCTTGCAAGACTCTTGATTAAAGATTATATCATAACCATTGTCACTCAATTGACTGATAGATAAGAGGTTATGTGTTAATCCTTCTACAAGAAGTACATTAGAGATGGAAGGAGAGTTACCAGACTTTATAGTTCCAGAGCCAATTATCTTGCCCTTCTGATCTCCTCCGAACTTGACTTCTCCTCCTGACTTAAGCACCAGGTCTTGGAACATAGACCTTCTTCCTGTCATGTGTCGCGAGCATCCAGAGTCCAGGTACCATGACATGTTGTGCCTTGTCCTTTTTGCAGTCAAGGATATCTCTTCAGAATCTGATTCTGATGTAGATTCCGATCCGTCATCTTCTGTCGCCATCAGCGCACAGTTGGCCTGCTCATCTTCTGAATCATCTTCTGACTCATCCCAGGTTGCCATAAGACTTTTCTTCTTATGAAACTTCTTCTTGGGATTTTCCTTCTGAAGATTTGGACATTCATTTTTGTAGTGTCCAGGCTCATTGCATTCATAGCACATGACCTTCTTCTTGTCAAATCTTCTATCATCAGAAGATTCTCCACGTTCAAATTTCTTTGAACTTCTGAAGCCTCTGAACTTCCTTTGCTTGGTCTTCCAGAGTTGATTTAGCCTTCTGGAGATCAGGGACAGTTCATCTTCTTCTTCAGATTCTGATTCTTCAGGATCTTCTTCTCTAGCCTGAAAAGCGTTAGTGCATTTCTTGATATTGGATTTTAATGCAATAGACTTACCTTTCTTTTGAGGCTCATTTGCGTCCAGCTCTATTTCATGACTTCTCAAGGCGCTGATAAGCTCTTCCAGAGAAACTTCATTCAGATTCTTTGCAATCTTGAATGCAGTCACCATAGGACCCCATCTTCTGGGTAAGCTTCTGATGATCTTCTTTACGTGATCAGCCTTGGTGTATCCCTTGTCAAGAACTCTCAATCCAGCAGTAAGAGTTTGAAATCTTGAAAACATCTTTTCAATGTCTTCATCATCCTCCATCTTGAAGGCTTCATACTTCTGGATTAAAGCTAGAGCTTTAGTTTCCTTGACTTGAGCATTTCCTTCATGAGTCATTTTCAAGGACTCATATATGTCATAGGCCGTTTCCCTGTTAGATATCTTCTCATACTCAGCATGAGAGATAGCATTCAGCAAAACAGTTCTACATTTATGATGATTCCTGAAAAGCTTCTTTTGATCATCATTCATTTCTTGCCTTGACAGCTTTACGCCACTGGCATTTACTGGATGTTTGTAACCATCCATTAGAAGATCCCATAGATCACCATCTAGACCAAGAAAGTAACTTTCCAGTTTATCTTTCCAGTATTCAAAGTTTTCACCATCAAATACCGGCGGTCTAGTATAACCATTGTTACCGTTGTATTGCTCAGCAGAGCCAGATGTAGATGCAGGTGTAGGTGTAGACTTTTCACTTTCATCAACCATCTTTTACTGAAGCGTTTTTCTCTTCCTGAATCTTTTCTAAACACGGTTAAGTGCTTGCACCTTAGAACCGGCGCTCTGATACCAATTGAAGGATAGAAAAACACTTAGAAAGGGGGGGTTTGAATAAGTGTAGCTTTAAAAACTTGACAGATAAAAATAAATGCACAGTTATTTTTATCCTGGTTCGTTGTTAACTAAACTACTTCAGTCCACCCCCGCAGAGATGATTTACCTCAACTGAGGATTTAATCCACTAATCGCACGGATTACAATGGTTTTCCACTTAGTCAGCAACTAAGTCTTCCAGAGTCTTCTGATCACACACTGATCACTCCAGGAACACTGCTTAGATACCCTCTAAGACTTTTCTAGAGTTTACTGATCAACACGATCACTCTAGTTACAACTTGCTTAGTTCACTCCTAAGACTTCCTAGAGTATTCTGATCAACACGATCACTCTAGTTCCTTACAACTTAATGTAATTCTAAGAGTATTACAAATGCTTCTTAAAAGCGATAATCACAACTGTGATATTTCTCTTAACGTTTAAGCTTAATCTCACTAAAATATTACAACAGCAATGTAGTGAGCTTTGATGAAGATGAAGATTCTGAGTTTTGATATGAACAGAGTTTCAGCAAGTTAATTTGAATTGTTTTGGTGCGAAATCGTTAACCTTGCTTCTCATCAGAACTTCATATTTATAGGCGTTGGAGAAGATGACCGTTGAATGCATTTAATGCTTTGCGTGTTCCGTACAGCATCGCATTTAATGTTATACGCTTTTGTCAACTACCTCGAGCCTTGTTCACGCTGTGTCTACTGACGTAGCCTTTAGTAGCTTTTAACGTTCCTTTTGTCAGTCAGCGTAGCTTGCCACTTGTACTTTCTTCTGATCTGATGTTTGTGAATACAACGTTTGAATATCATCAGAGTCAAACAGCTTGGTGCATAGCATCTTCTGATCTTCTGACCTTGAAGTGCTTCTGAGCGTGATACCATCTTCTGAGCTTCAGTGCTTCTGATCTCATGTTCTTCTGATGCTTCCATAGACCCATGTTCTGATTCTGCTTCGACCATCTTCTGATGTCTTGCCAGACCATGTTCTGATGTTGCATGCTGAACCCTTTGAGACAAAGCTTCTGAGCGCTGAATTATGCGTACTCTTTATATATTTCCTGAAAGGGAAATTGCATTGGATTAGAGTACCATATTATCTTAAGCAAAATTCATATTATTGTTATCATCAAAACTAAGATAATTGATCAGAACAAATCTTGTTCTAACACAGGTTTCTTTTTTTTAAACTTAACTTCACCTCTTTTCTCGGGCCCATGTCGCATCTCCTCATTTTCTTTTATGCTAGTTTTTGCTTTCTCAAACCTTCCTTCTTATATTATCTTGATAGCTTCTAACATTTTCTCATATTGTATATATTTTTAGCCCTTGCTATCAAACCGGTAAAGGTTTTAGGGGATCTAATAACAATGCTCATCCTGAACTTTGATTCCAGTTGAAGCCTGAGGCTAAGCAAGTGTTTCTTTATCTCATCATCAACACTTTTTACTAGTATTGTTTATGTGTTGAACCTGTTGAAATAAGATCACAATGTATTATATTCTTATTGCCTACTAGATCCCAAGCTTTCCACCAACTTGGGTTGTCTCCGGGATGCCTTGGAATGGACATAGAAGTGTCTATAAAGTTTGCACCACAAATTGATAAACTAGTTCTTCATCCCTATAAACTAAGTAATGGCCCATTCCTTCATAGTAAGGACATACAACTTACATTTTTAAGGGTCTTTTACTCTACGAAAATTCAAAAGGACGTCAACTATTTCCATGTGCTCATCAGGGTTAGTTGTCCCATTGTAAGTTCTCATCCCTAGTTATTTTTGGAATTCCCGTTTGATGGGGGTAATTGTTAATCCTTTTCCAAAGGATTTTCAAAAAGAGATTTCTTCATCTTCTTCTAAATCATTGGAGTTGAGGAATGGATAGTTCTTTGACAATAACGACCATGAGTCTAATAACGTCTATCTTTTAGCCCAGAGTGTATAAGGAGGGTATTCAAGATGGAAGTGTATGAGTTTTATGCCTTCGGTGACCCCTCTCCCTCCGGTGTGGAGGCGATTCATCAACGAGGTTTGTGACTACGCCGTTCTAGAGCCTAGGAGGTTGGAAATGAAAGTGATATGGAATTTCAACTTCTCGAAGTTGTTCGTTTTAGATTTCCAAAGTTGTCGACTGTCTGTCGACCGCGATAGTAAGTCTCTGTTTACCAGTGATTCTGACAAACAACCGTTAGTCTTCCAAACTTGATAATTTCGTAACTTACAGGATCGACTAGATTGATCCTATGACATGTGTCTAAAGTTTTCCATATTAATAGTTGAATCCATAACTTTGTTTGGTAATTGTGTTGGGTGTTTCTATAAAGACTTGTGACTATATGTAATTATGACTTCAAATGCAGATTGTAAAGTAAAGAGACTTGAATGTAAAATCTTAGACGAAATAAAGATACATGACAAGAAAATGAATCTAAGTACTTTTACTGAAATGTAAATGAACTCGAAAAGGAATACTTTTAAAGGAACTTTATTAGTAAATGAAATGAAATTAAAGACAATGTTGGTGTCATACGTACATTCTCAATGAAAACTCTTTCTCTTTCGCTTGGTACTTGAGTATTTTTTTAGTAACTTTTTACAAATTGAACACCTTTGAATCCTACCACTAAGATCCCTATTTATACTAATTTGACCCTAACGGTCTTACTCTAATGAGATGCCACGTTGTGTGTTTGCATGCGCTTTGAATCCCTGGAGTTTCCACGCGTCCTTCTGACTCAAAAAAGGATCACTTTGAAATTCAAATAATCCCGCTCGAGACTCTTCGACGCGAAACAACGTGTCTTTACAGGTTTTCAAAATATTCTAAGTCTTTTATTTCTTTTATTTCGAAAATAATCAATTCATGCCTTATCTCGACTTAAGAAATAATTCTGACATAAAGACCTTTTAAAATAGCTCTTTAAAGCCATTCTTTATTCGAGACATATGACTTCGAAGAACATAAACATCTTGTCAAAATCTCCAGCTAACAAATTGCCGCCAATAAATGTATATTTCGAAAAGACAAGTAGAAATAGGCATTTCTTGATACTTGTAGATTTCGACCTTTCCAAACCCTTGGGTTCTGTCATACTCTAATTTTTGACCCCCCTGAGATGACATATCTTCAGGATTTTCATCAGGTCAAAGCAAGTACCCAGAGCAGTCACTTCTTCATCTGGCATTTAATCGAGGATGTTCAAAGACAAGAAAACTCAGGCAAAGGATCAATCAGTAGAAGGATTAGTCTCTAACATAATCATAGGACTCAAGAGCTTCATTTTCTCACCTATGATTGATTAGACACCCAATCCTCTGAATACAGATTTACTCAGGTCACCAGACTAGGGTTTTTGAGCCTATCAAGGACTAAAATCAGGGATCACCTTTGGGAAACCCTAAAAAGCCCCAGGGGATCATTCAAAGACATCAATCATCTTAAAATAGCTCATATAACAAGATCCACTGGAAATCACACCTCAATTCAAAGTCTACAGTCATTATTTTCATATGGTCGACAATTAGGGTTTTTGACCTAATTCACCAAGATAGTTGACTTTTAATCAGAGGCATGGATCCAAAACTCAAGAAATGATTCAAGAACCTCTACTACCTCAATATAACCCATTTACATCACTCATTTGAGGAGAAGATCTTGATTCTACACAAAAATCCAAAATCTCACTTTATATGGAAAAAGTCAACTGTATGGGATCACCTTTGACTTTTAAGATTTTTGGTCAAACCATGACTTTCAAAGATCAAAATCATCAATATATGGATATTAAAGTCATTTGACCAAAGAAATTCAAAAAGAATCATCAAGGAGCAAAAAGTCGGGAATTAGGGTTTTTGAGGGCATTGTGGGAACTCAAAATTTCACCTACACAACTCAAAAAACTTCCAACATGAAAGTTGTAGATCTTGCAAAATAAAACAACATCTTACATAGGAACTTTTTTCAAAAGATCAACCATTTAAGAGTTTTGGAATTTTGAAGCTTTAGGTTATAAAAACTCAGAAATTTTTCTAAGTGTTTTTAACCTAGTTTTCATCCAACGTTGGGCTCATTTTTCACAAATTTCCCTAATGATTATGAAGGAACCATAAACTAATGATTTGAAGTAGATGTTTAGGGATTTCCAAATTGTGTTCAACCTTCTCCAAAATCATTTTGAGCTAAGAGTTATGCTTGTTCAAAGTTGGCCTCATGAAGTGAAATTATAGGTCATGCCTCATTTTTGAACTTTGAAATTTTGTGCACATGACCTCATTTATGGATGCTACACGACCCATACCACATCTGAAAACATGCCATGCATTCATTTTCACCATAGCATAAGAATTGAGGAAGATTCCCAAAACAAGAACATGTGATTATGTAATGATTACATTTGGGAATTTATGGCAAATTGATGAATCACCCAAGGAATCTTCTCACCAACCAATTAGAGCTCATTTCTGTCTCAGAATTGTCCCCTAAGATCAAGCAAAATCGAGGGCTATGGGATTGATCAAATGGAATCAAAATTCTCATCATTGCATAAGAGATATTTGCAAACTTCCTTCATGGCCAAGAAAACCAAATCAACCTCACTAAGCAAGCTCACTCCTCTACAACTATACTGAACCATTTGCCTATAAATAGGAGAGCATACCTCAGTATAAAAACACACCAAAGCAACAGAATTCTTGCTTTCTCTTTTCTTTCTTCATACTTAGTTTTTTCAAAGGTCCTTTGGCAAGAAGACTCGGATTCTTCAAACCAAAGCTCTCTCTTTGAAAATAAGTATTCAAACACATTGAGGGAGGCATTTAGAGGTGATCCAAACCTCTGGAACACTTCTGGGCGTGGAGAATCATCATCTTCACCTCTCATTTGGAGCACTTGCAGTTGGAGGACCACATAACAATTCAGGAGGTTCCAAGCAAGGTTAGGCATCCAGGCACGTTCCTCAGATCATAGTGAAGCTGTTCAGATGGCTGCAGCTCATCTGTAACTCCAGATTCATCATCCTCCATGTTCACTTGAAGCTCAAATCGAAGGAGTCGAGTAGAGCAATTCAGAAGGTTTGAGGACACAACAAGCATCCAGTTAGTATCACTGAGTCCCAAGGAAGCTTTTGGGATCATTCATACAAGCCCAGGTGCTCTCTATCATCCTCACGACCTCCATTTTCAGAGGTAAGTTTCTGAACTCCATCTCTTTAATTTAAGCACTCTTTGTGATAAAGCTCGATTCTATCTTGTTCAGCATCATCAGAGGATTGAAAACCCTCTATCATCATTCATTTATCTTTCAGTATAGTCATTTAATTTGATTTTCAAATTTTAGGGTTCTTCACGTTTTTTAGTAAATTAGTTAGATGTAGTTAATATAAATTTGTGTTAGTTACATATTTAGAATCGTGAGTAAGTTTAGAACAAGTTTCATGTTTACACCTGGGCCATTGGTTGAGATATGAGAGAATCAGAATTTCAAAAATGTTGGAGCTTGAGGTTGAAGACGAAGATGGAGGGTGGCGCCATTTTTTCAAATCTCTGAACAGAGTTTATTTTATATTTAATGATATGTGTTTCATAAACGAATGAATAACTTGCCCCAGTGGTCACACATGCGCTCTTAGTCTCCTCATGCCCAAGGTCTAAGGTTCGAATCCCCCTCGCCTCAGACCTTTTGATTTTATTTTCTTTTTTTGCTTCTATACACTTGAACACTATATGAATTGCATTGAAACCAGCTTACTATCACCACACGCGCGTTGGCTCAGTGGTGTTTGTTTTGAGTGTGTGACCTAGAGGGCGTGGGTTCAAATCCTCCAAGGGCCAAACTATTTTTTTAACACCCATTTTCTTTCATTTTTCTCACAAACTTCACACAATTAATTCACCTATCAAATTAAGTTATTTTCACTTCATTTTTCACTCACTTATTATTTAATATATCTATTTTGTGAATAATCAAAAAATCATAAAAAAATATTATTTATTTCATGTATTTTTATTAGGTTTAAAATAGTATGTTTTTAAGTGTTTTCTTAAATACTTTAGATATACATACTCATTTTGTTTTAACCTAATTATTTTGTGGATAATTTTATGATAAAACCCTAATTGTTTAGGACTTAATTAGGTAAAGAGCTTTATCTTTATCTTAATTAAGTTGACTTTTGTCAATTTTCAAAATTGTTTTCAATCTCTGATTAAACAAGATGATTAAGGTTTTCAAACAACAAAAACTTACATCATTCCAATCTTCATTTTCACTGCTTCACAAATAGTAAATAATCTCTGGGCCTCTATTAGAGTGTAAGACCCAACACCTTCATTCTTTTCATAGTTTGTTTTACAAAACTGTATTTTCAAATCTTCTTTCTGTTTTCAAAACATTCTTCTGGTATTTGAAGGGCATTATTCCCGGTAAAACTCTTCAGATACCTATGTGACCTATGTCCATCTTCACTTCTTCTGTTTTCAAAAACCATTAACTGTTTATCATATATATATTCAACTGTTATCCATCAATTGCTGGTAAGGCTTTGTACATACTTCTTCAAAGGCCTCCACTCCATCCAGGTTAGGCTTTACAAGCTTTCAATTTACAGTCTTTATTTAAATTACTGTCAAATATAGAACTGTGCATATATATATATATATATATATATATATATATATATATATATATATATATATATATATATATATATATATATATATATATTAGTTTAGAACTACGTTTGAGTGTAAACCCTAGGACAGTTAAACTATATATATATTATAGGAATATGGCCTAGGATTGAGAATGTCTTCCCGGTGAAGGCTCTTTCCTAATTAGAGATCCGTAGTTAAACCCCCAAGATGAATTATTCCCGGTGAAACATCTTGGCAAAAACCTTAGAATCCAAAAAATAGGACACATCCACCCAAAGAGGAATTATTCCCGGTGAAACCTCTTACCCATTTGCTTAGAGCCAAAATAAGTTCAAAACTACATAGCTTTCTCTTGTGCTATAACAAGGACCCTCGATGACCCTCGATTAGCCTCCTCTTGGGCTTTGTACAAGGACCCACAGGCTTCTTAAAAGCATTTCCAGCTTCCTCTTGAGCTTGTATACAAGGACCCATCAGGTTTCTTATAAACATAGGAACAGGTCTTTAGTCACCTTTTAACATACCCTGGTGAGTTTCTTCCAATTTAAACCAGAATTTAAACAAGCTAAGTTTGTCTCAATTTTACATTGAGTACACCTTTTGGAATGAGAGACATGGACAGTCTCTGTCACCCTTATCTTCATCAATCTTCCTTAGCAGAGTCTAGGATCCATGTTTACTCATCCTCAGCATGTGCCAGCCTTCATCTTGGGCTTTAAACAAGAAGTCTCCACTAGATAATCTTTCTGCCTTTCATCTTAACAAAAACCCCTGGAAAGGGTTAGCCTCCAAAATCATTCTTTCATCTTAACAAAAACCCCTGGAAAGGGTTAGCCTCCACACATTCTTTCGTTTTCAACAAAACCCCTAGAAAGGGTTAGCCTCCAAAATCACTTCTTCAAAAACCAAATATTCATTTCTCTTAGGAGATAATTTCCCCAAAAAGAGTCAAAACCCCTGGAAAGGGTCAGCCTCCAAAAACATGACAAAAATCAGTCTTTTAACAGACAATTTCACCAGCTGGGTCAAGATCCCTGGAAAGGGTTAGCTTCCAAAAAATCAGTCTTTTAATAAATAAATCCTTCAATAGAGTCAAAAACCAACAAAAAACAGTTAGCCTCAACCTTGGGCTTCATACAAGGCACAAAAAAAAACAATAAAACTCCCCTGTTAATAGTCAGCCTCAA
>NW_026706290.1:0-126309 GCF_029867415.1 Vicia villosa | reverse complement strand
GCAAGGCTGCGGTTACTTTACGTGAAAAGTTTTCTGCTAAACTGGATAAGTTGAAACTGCCCCCGTCTATTCGACCAGAACTGCGTTATGAAGTGGCTTTCAAACTTAATCCTCCAAAATTCCCACCACTGCCAAGTGCTGATTTTGGTGTGGCTTTAAGTCCTCCTTTTCTAGACTGGTTTGTGTGTGGAAATCCTATGAAAATTCTTCAGGAACAAACTAAAAAACGCGCTGAACGAGTGGTCCCGACTAAGCATACCTTGGATACTTCAAAGGACGTCTTCATATAGATATTGAGCATGTTCGCGTTTTGACTCCAATGCCTGAAGGTTGGGGTTTAGATAATCCTTCGACTAATTCCCCCTTTTTTCATTGAAATACTGATTGATATTTTGTTCGCAGCTGTTGCTCGAAAGAGACAAATCAAGGAGGCCCCTGTACAAAAGGGTTCTGGAACTTCGAGGAACACCAGGGCGAGTGGGAGTGACTCTGTCACCACTAGCAAAAAACCTACGGTACTTGGATACCTTATATTTAGCCTGTAAAATTTAATGAATGTCACTCACCTGGTTTTAATATGCACTTCAGAGCTCGAAGCCTCCAGCGCATTCGAAACGAAAAACTCCCCCAACAGCCGACTCAGACGATGAAGATAAATCTCCTCCTCGCACCAGACAAACGATAAAGAAAAAGCAAAAAGCTGCTACCCCCTTTAGCCAAAGGAAAGGGATCTGGGACTTCGAAGCTCACCTCTTCGAGTGACAAGGTGTCTTCCGAGGACTCACCCTTGAAGGCCGCTAGCATTATCCCCATTATGGAGAGTCATAACTCCAGTCCAGACAACATTCCGACCAAGGTAATTTTGGGTTTCATCATTTAATCATTTCTTTACATTCTAATTCTAATGATTAAGCTCACATTTTTACCTTGTAATTGTAGGATGATGCTGGTACCCCCGCTACTTCTGATCTCAAAGCCTCAAGTTTACACATTGACCTTGACAAACTTCAAGGTAAATGTCTGCTCTTTCGAATGACAGATGAGTTTTTCTGCCTTTCCGTTTTAATCGATCCTGACTGTCCATCACAGGTGTCTCTCAACACGAATCTCATGTGCTTTCTCCTGTTCTCGAAGACAATCAACCTCTTGCAACCATTATTCCGACCGCGTCTGTTGAAGAAAGCCATTCAAATGATGAGTCTCCACCCACTCATCAAGATGAAACTATGGAGGAAAATCCGCAATGTTCGAATAGTGATAACGTAGCTGGACAACCAACTGGCAGCGAAGACACTATATCTGAACAAGATGCTGCAGAAGAAACTTCCAAACTGGCTACACCTGGTTCTAATGAAATTTCGAACCTTGGAACTACGGTCAGTCCTGTGACTACTTCGAAGCAAGCTCCTGCGATGCCTACTCCCTCAGAACTAGAGCAACTCAAGAAGACTGATCCTGTGGGCTTCCTCAAGACCATGATGAGTATCGATAGCGCTTCGTCCCTTGGAGCTCCTTCGACTATCTTGGCAGGTGCTGGTGACAAGGATGATATTCCTAAACTCCTTCGTCAGATAAGAGAGAAGTTCTTTGAAACCAACCTCGTCGAAGCTCTCAGCAAGGATTCCACCAAATATTATGGTCTAAACAACCTTCTGAAGAAAGTTGATTTACTTCTTGTTCCTGTGGAAATCTCAAAAGTAATTGTCTTATTGAGTTCTCTGATTGAGCAACTCCAATCTAATCTCCTTCGAAAACGGGATATTGACGGACAGCTCACAGCAAAAATGACTTCTCACAGTTCTTCATGGGAAGCTGCTAACGATGCAACGAAGAAGGTTGAAACCCTTAAGCTCGAGCGTTCAAAGAACCAACGGGAATGTGAAGAGTGTGAGACAAATATCAAAGCCTGGAATAAAGAAATTGAGCAACTCAAAGGGAAGATAAAGGGTGCCCAGTCTCGTCAGGCAAAAATCCAAAAAACCAATCAAGATGAATTAACTGAAGTGGCACAGTCAGGGATTCAACACTTCGAGACGGCACAACAGCTAGTGCCAGAGATCGAAGAACTGAAAAGACAGCAGGCATTGATTGAACGTCATATGTCCTTATGGGAGATCCAGTACTCGAAGATAAAAGATAACCTTCCCAAAGATTTTAATTAGTTTCTTCGAACCTTGTACTCTTTTTTGTGCTGCGTACTTATCTTGTTCTGTAATCAAATTTCTCCAAGAATATATATATGTATGTGCAACTTTATCTTTCAATCTCCCCACATATTTTATTTTGCAATTATCATAAGTAATATCTTAGCAATTCTCTAAAACTTGCCAAAATATACTTTTTCCACTGTCACAGTAATTTTAATAAATGTAACCATGTTACATGATTATCCTTCGCAGCCCTTTGAGCCTAGACTTGACGTTTCTACTACCCTTAGCCGTAACCATCATTGAAAGCTGACGTCACCTTTTCCAAAACGTCTATTTGAGACGTGCGTGCACCAGTTCTCATCATGATTATATTTCAACTTCCAAGGGCGGGAAACGGCGGAAGCCATAACTTCTCTTTGGAATACCAAACGCAGTCCAATCAATCATTAAAACAAACCGTTCCTCTACTGCCAACTTATTCTATATAAAGGGTTGGCATTCCACTTCTTCCTTCACACTTGCCTCAAACTCTTTGCCCCAAAACTTCGTTCTTTCTTGCATTCTCTCAAACACAGAACTAGACAAAACCTTTTCCAACTCTTCTTCTCCAAATGGCACTACCCCTAACTCATGCTAACATCAGGGCTTGCATCAAGAAAGAATTCAAACTTTCTGAAGAAGAGCTTGATGAAAACTTCATAAGTCTTAGCGCTCTCTTTGCTAACCAAGATCTTGAGTCTTACTATGAAATGCTGGAGGGATCTGTTTATCCCAATATGTTAGCAGACTTTTGGATGTCTGCGTCTCTGCGCATAGATCCGGAAGGCAGAACCACTATCGTTTCTGAGGTTCGAAGGGCCCATATCACTATCACTCCCTCCACCATCTCCAACATGATGAGATGCAACAATTCTGGGGAGACTTTTGACGACAATACCTTCAACATGACCACTCATCTTATGTTGAGGACTCTTATGGATAATGATCCTTTCAGCGCCAAGGTCATCAGGGTTTGACACCAACTCCTCGTGGGCAACTTTCGTCCACAAAACCATGATCAAAATAGCATCATGGTGGAGGATTTGGAGTTTATACTATGTGCCCTCCGTGGGAAGAAGATTAACTTTCCTCTAATGATCTTTAAAGGACTTGTTGAAGCAGTTTCCATGGCTGCTGCTCGACAAGGCGTAGTAACATGCCTTCCATATGGAAGACTCTTATCTTACATGTTCCTTAAAAAAGGGATAGTGAGAAGGATGCGCAGCTCTGGGTCTTTGGACATGTTCGAGGCGGAAAGCTTGCCCCTACTGTCTCTAGAGGGTTTAGATCAAAGGATCAACTAGGAGTTGGGTTGTTTTAGGCTTTATGTTTTGCATTTTGTAATCTTCAATGTTTTTTGGGAACCAACTTCTCTGTAACGCATGTACTCCTTTGGTATTAATGAAAATATTTTGACGTTTCTTTGGTCTTCTTACTGTACTTACCATGCATGTTTGTTTGAACATACAGCCATTTTGGTGTTAGTTCCACCATTTTGGCCTACGCAACGTACTTCGAATATCTACGTTTTTGCAAGAATCTTTACTTCATACATGCTTGGTTTGTATCTTTTCAGATACTTCCCATTTACCCTTAAAATCCTACGATCTTCTGCCAATTCTTCTATTTCATAAGCATTATTTGAGAACACTTTCAAGATTTGAAAAGGGCCTTCCCAATGTGGGGACCATTTACCTAACGCCTGATTCTTTCGATCTATAGGTAAAATAGCTTTCCAAACTAAATCATTACTAATAAACGTTTTACCTTTCACCTTTTTATTGTATGCTCTGGACACTCTTTCTTTTTGTCTTTTTATCATCTCCAATGCTCGAAGTCTGTCTTCGTCCAAATCTACTAATTCATTCATCATCAATTCCCAGTAAGTGTCTGGAGGAATTTCTGTTTGCCTTTGGATTCTGACTGATTGCAAGTATATTTCGACTGGGAGTACTGCATCATGTCCAAACGTCAGTTGGAAAGGCGTTGTGTTTGTAGCTTCTTTTAAAGATGTTCGACAAGCCCAAAGTGCTTGGTCCAAAGTCTTATGCCAGTTCTTGGGCTTTCTCCCTACATGTTTCTTTATGAGACCAATTATTATTTTATTTGCTGCTTCGACTTGTCCATTTGCCTGAGCATAGTAAGGTGTAGAGGTAAATAATTTGAACCCCATTTCTTTGGCGAAGTCTTGCATCTTTCGCCCAATGAACACTGATCCTTGATCTGTGGTTATACTTTCTGGGATTCCGAATCTGTATATGATGTGTTTTTGAATAAACTCAATCACAGCCTCCTGATCCACATTCGCAAGTGGTATCGCTTCGACCCATTTTGTGAAGTAGTCTATTCCTACCAAAATGTACCTTTGACCTCTAGAAGACTTGGGGTGAATTTCTCCAATTAAGTCTAATGCCCAACCTCTGAAAGGCCATGGTTTTATTATTGAACTTAACTCATTTGCAGGGGCATGTTGAATACCTGCATGCTCTTGACATTCTTGACAACCTTTTGCAAACTCTATGCAATCTTTCAACATAGAAGGCCAATACAATCCATAACGAAATAAAAGCCATTTCATTTTGTGCCCTGCTTGGTGTGCACCACATGCACTGCTATGCACATTTGAAAGAGCCAAATACGCTTCCGCTTCGCCCAGACATTTTAATAAAACTCCTTCGGGGGTTTTCTTAAACAATTCATTTCCCATTAAGAAGTATGATAAGGCTCGATATTTTACCTTTCTATCCGTGTCTGTCGAAGGATCTTTCAAATAATTCACAATTGGACTTCTCCAGTCTGTGTCTGCCAAGGAGTCTACATTCAAAACTTCAAACTCTTGTTTGTTGGCAAAACCTAATTGTGAGTTCTCCAAGTCACTTGGGGAGAGCCTGGTAGCCATCGCCTTGCCTCTTACTTCGATCAGTTCTTCTAGTTTCTCTTTTGACACCCTGTACCCTGAAGCTAACTGTGCCAAATCATTCGCTTCTTGATTTTTCAACCTGGAAACGTGGTTTAGATCCACGTACTCGAATTTTTTGAGCAGCCTATTTGCTATGACAAAATACATGATCAAATTTTCTTTGATACACTTGTATTCTTTCTTCAACTTCTTAATCACCAGTTCAGAGTCTCCTTTAATTTCGACTCTGGTTGCCCCCAATTCTAACAAAGCCTCAAGCCCAGCAATCAGTGCGTCGTATTCAGCTTCGTTGTTCGAGCATAAGGGACCTTCGATCTTATACTTGAGCTTTGTTGGAATTCCATCAGGAGAAATTATTAGTATTCCAACGCCAGTTCCTTCTTTATGGGTTGAACCATCGAAGTACAACTTCCAAGGCTTCAATTCTACGTATTGTTGAGGGCTTTCAACCACTGCATGGTCAACAATGAAATCTGACACGATTTGACCTTTCATTGCTTTAAGGGGTTGAAATATCAAAGAGTACTCAGTAAGGGCCAACGCCCATTTGCCAATTCGACTATGCAATATAGGCTTTGATAGCATGTGTTTAATCACATCACAATAAGACGAAACGTAAACATCAACTGGCTTTATATAATATTTTAGTTTGATACAAGAGAAATATAGACAAAGGCAGAGTTTTTCTATTGCACTATACCTAGTCTCTGCATCATTGAGTACCCTACTTAAGTAATAAATGGCTCTTTCGATGCCATTATCATCTTCTTGAGCTAACATGCTACCTATTGTATTATCTGACGCTGAAATATACAGGCGCATGTGTTTCTTCCCATTTGGGGGAGATAAGATTGGTGGATGCATCAAGTATTACTTTATCTTCTCGAAAGCTTCTTGATGTTCAGCACTCCATTCGAACTTTCCTTGCTTCATTCGAAGTAGGGGAGAGAATGCTTGCGTGCGTCCACTCAAGTTGGAAATGAATCTTCTCAAGAAGTTTATCTTCCCCAGTAAAGACTGTAATTCTTTCTTCGTGGATGGAGGCTTCGTTTCCATAATAGCCTTTGTTTTATTTTGATTAATTTCTATTCCCTTTTTGTGGACCACGAAACCCAGGAAATCTCCAGCCTGCACAAAGAAAGCACATTTAAGGGGGTTCATCTTCAACCCGTGTTTTCTCATTCTTTCGAACGATTGGCCCAGATGGTCAAGATGACTGTTATCCGACACAGATTTTACCACAATGTCATCTATGTATACTTGCATGAAAGTTTCTATAAAATCATGGAATATAGAATTCATTTCTCTTTGATAAGTTGCCCCAGCATTTTTTAGACCAAAAGGCATTACAACCCATTCATAGGTGCCTATGGCCCCTGGGCAGCGAAAAGCTGTTTTAGACACATCTTCTTTTGAAATGAAGATTTGGTTATACCCAGAATATCCATCCAACATGCTTAGATACTTGAAGCCTGCGGCTGAATCCACTAACATTTCTGCCACAGGCATGGGATATTCATCTTTAGGCGTTGCTGCGTTAAGATCACGAAATCTATACATACTCTTAATGAACCGTTCTTTTTAATAACCGGTACAATATTAGCAATCCATTCAACATACCTCGTGGTTCTGATGAACTTGCATCGTAGAAGTCTTTCGACCTCTGCTTTGATCTTTGAATGAATTTCTGGTGCGAACCTCCTAGGAGTTTACTTGATGGGCTTTTTTCCTTCCTTTATGGGCAGCTTTAATTCAACCAAATCTCGCCCCAAACCAGGCATCTCGTCGTAGTCCCATGCAAAGCAATCTTTGTTCTCCTTCAACAACGCAATGACTTTTGCCTTCAGCATTGGCGCTAGTTTCGCACTGATGTATGTTACCCTCTTCTGGTCTCCATCTCCGAGATTTACTTCTTCGAGTGGATCTTGGGCTAACATTTTGATATTTGCCCCCATTGGGTCTTTCTCGAATCCCAAAGGCTCTTCGTCGTAGATTGCATCTAGTTTTTGACATATCTCTTCCCCTGAGATCTCTTTGGCTTGAACTGGATCTTTGAGGGATTGGGGGTTAGGATGTCTTCCAGAATCCCTCGTTTCTGCTTCTCTTTGAACCGTACTTATTGTCATGTGTGATAACTCGGCTTCGAGAGCCGTGTTTCTTTTATTCTCAGCTATATAAGCCGAAATCTTTTCGAAGAAGGATGCTTCAGACATAATCAACGTCGTCGTCCCAGCCTGTTGGCCGTATTGTTGGTGAATGCTTCGTTGGTGGGATATCTTCTGGACCGTCCATTATCTCTCTATTCTATTGGAATCCATTAGGATGTAAAGACATGGTCCTATGTTCGCCAGATTCCTGTCGAAACTAGTTTTATTGACCTGATTGACTTCAGCCATGTAGTAACTTTGATCTCCTTCGATGTTCTCTACTATGCCATCTGCTCTCCAAATGGTTAGTCTTTGATGCATCGTCGAAGGCACAGCCGCCACTCCATGGATCCACTCTCTTCCGAGCAACAGATTATAATTAGCCTTTGTTGGTATCACCGTGAACATCGTTGGCCTGGTGACGGAACCCACAGTTAAATTCACTTGAATTACTCCTAAAGTTTTCCCTATCTTGCCTTCATAGTTGGATAGAACCGTGTTATGTGATCTTATATCAGTATCAAACATGCCAATTCTCTTCAGCATATATTGGGGCATTAGGTTCACTGCTGCTCCCCCATCCACTAAGACTTTGTTAATGCCAACATTCTCAATCTTGGCTCTTATGTAGAGTGGTTTCAAATGATTCCTCATACCTTCATCAGGCCTTTCGAAGAAAGCGTTCTGCTCTTCGACTGCCCCATTGTTCAGCACATAATAACACACAGGTCTGTGTCTTGCCATTTCTTCCTCATCAGCTTCCTCACAATCTTCGACTTCTGTTTCTTGGTTATAGTCATGAGGGAGTACTGACACAACATTGCAATTGAGATTTATAGACAATACTCCGTCTGAGTCGAAGTCATTCGTCAGCCTATCGTCTTCCTTCCAAGGGCTGGAATGCATCTTTTCTTCTTCTTTCTCATTTTCAGAATCGAACAACTTACGCTCCACTGGAGGTTTACTTGTCCTTGCCCCCTGCATTGGGATCTGGTTGCTACTTGATTCTCCAGTCTCCCTTGGTTTGTATTCCCTTTGGGCTTTCTTCATCCTCTGGTGCCTTCTCCATTGGTATCTGGACATAGGATTTTTGCCTTTGTAGTTTTCCAACCTGTACATCTCTCGATTGGAAGTCTGGAATTGCTTCCTATATGCCATTGCAGTTCTTCCTCCTTGGTCCCAACTTCGCCATTTGTTGGTTCTGGTACCAGCTTGCATCCATCTATCCCTGGGTATGTCTGCGGGAACTTTGAATGTGACCCTTCGAGCTCTAGGGTGTGGGCTGTCAGGCCTCCTTGATGGGGTCCGGTTGTCGAACCCATACAAGTTAGGACGAAGTCCCTGGGTCTCCCGACCCATATAAAGATACACCCTTTCAAATGATCCTGCTAGTAGTTCGTCATAGACTGCACCACATATAGGGCACAGTGCAACTTCAGAGTTGTCGTTTTGACACCTGACCAAGAAACCAACCAAGCTTTCTTTAGACCTTGGGTATACTTTCAGCAGCAAGTTTCCTCCTCTCCAAGGTTTCTCCATTCTTTCTCGCAGGGCCCTCTCGAAATTGGCTTGAACCCTTCGATTTGTCATAACTGAACATCTTGGGCACATTAGCCTTTTTCCACCATTTTTCACATGGCAATCCCAGAGATAATCCTTCAAACTGTTTCCCCTTGGCGGGATTTCAATGTTTCCTTTCTCCCTTATCAGCCATTTTTCTAGTTCTTCTATTTCAGATAAAGGGCGTCTAACATTGACCATGTTAACACCTGCCGGAGGAACCTCAGAAATTCATATCTGCTGAAGCTTTACTGTGAGGTCTTCAGTGGCCTCACTTGTTTTTCCTTTCATATCTTCAGTCATTTCAGCATCAAAGGATCCTTCAACATCAGTATTGAAGATCGAATTGGCATTTAGGCCTTCAGTAGCCTGCTTTCCACCTGCAATTATCTCTGATTCAGCAGCATCAACTTCAGATACATCCACCATGTTGACGTCAAGTGGTTCACACAAGTTAGTGTCAGCCACATTCAAAGGGTCTGTGTCAACCTTCATAGGGTTCTTGTTTTTGTCAGCGAATTTCAGACGTCCATCCTTGATAGCATTCTGAATTAGATCCCTGAAAAGAAAACATTGTGAAGTTTTATGGCCTAAAAAACCGTGATATTTGCAAAAACCTCGCTTCTTCCGTTGTTCTAACGGAGGAATTTTTGAATTGGGAGGTACTATCATCTGGCCATCTTTTACTAATAAATCAAATATTTCGTCACATTTAGTGACGTCAAATGTATAAGTTTTCTTAGGAAATCTATCGCTTTTGTCATTCTCTACTGGATTCTTTCCATTAGAAGGGGTAAGTAATTTGCAAGAATAAGGTGGCGCTTCTTTTAACTCAGCAAGATCTATTTCGACCTCTTCCATTTCGTATGAATCTTCGAAAGGTTCGCCATCTCCGTCGTCTGCTTCGACGTATGCTACTCTCTCCTTCTTATAACTCTTACTTGCTCTGGCTTTTTCTGCTTTTAACCGTTCGACTTGTCGAACCCTGTCTGCCAATTGGGCCATATCTCTCAGGTATTGAGTATCCAGTTTCTTTCGAATTGAATAATCTAGGCCACCTGCAGCCATTTCAACTAATTCATGTTCTGGGACAGTCGTGAAGCATCTTGATTTCAACAAACGGAACCTGTTTAAGTAATCATCTATAGACTCCATGAACTTCCTCTTGATGCTGGCCAATTCTTTCAAGCTTATCTTGGTTTGACCCATGTAAAATTGTTCATGGAATAATCTCTCCAAGTGTGCCCATGCATCTATGGAATTTGGGGGCAATGTAGTGAACCACACAAAAGCATTTTTTGTTAGCGAACTAGGGAAGTATTTAATCCTCAAGTCTTCGTTCCCTGCTAGATCCCCTGCTTCCGTCAGATATCTGGCTATGTGCTCCACGGTAGATTCATTGGTGTCCCCTTAAAACTTAGTAAATTTTGGTACTTTGGTACCCCTTGGCAATTCCGTTTGCATAATATATTCTGCTATTGGGGATGTATAGTTTGGGCGTCGAAGCCCGATATTAAGGCCGTTATTAGCCATTATTCTTTCTATCATGGCAGTGAGGTTATTCTCTGTTGCCAAATTGTCTCTCCTAGCCCTATGTACCACTTCATCAAGATGTTCGTTTCTTCTCACCACCACTAAATTAGGTTGTGGCTGGGTAACTGCTTGTTGGCCAACGTTAGTCGTTTGACTTCGAGCTTCTAAGTCTATCACTTGGTTTTGTTCGACTCGATTTTTTTGACTGATGTTGGCCTAGGTGGCGGTACTGGGGGTCTAACTTGTTCTAGAATGGGTTGCCCCTCCTGATAAGTTGATTGGTTATTCCTTCGTCTATTTTGTGGAACTCCTAGAAAATCTGCCATTCGATTCATTTGAGACGATATTTTTTGGAAGGTTTCCGCATTATCGTGGTTAGTCCTAGCAATATTTGTTGCTAACGGATTCAAAATGGACCCCAATTCTTTGGCAAGATTTACTAACATATCATGGTTACTTGCATCCATTTCTTGTCGAAATGCTGCTTGACTATTTATGGTAAAAGGGGGTACTTGGGCAGAGAAAGCCGTATTTTGCCCGCTTCGACCTATCGAACCAACATTAGGCGAAAACGCTGTTGGGTTAGTTGTAGTGTATGTAGGCCCCGCTCCTCCTAATCCTGTCAAGTATGAAGGTGGCATTCCGTATTGGAAATGGGATCTCCACATCTCTGAGGCAGGTGGTGGTCTTGGGGTAAACATCTGATTTGTGGTATTAGTTGCGAAATGCGGTATCTCGCTTGTACCTGTTAATGAAGGGATAGCAGTCGAACTCGAAACTGGGAGCGTTCCTTTCGTCCTTGTAGTATTTTCAGGTATCGCCTGGGCATTACCTATAGGATCAGATTCCGTCGAAACCGGTATAGCCTGGGTTTTTGGAGCAGAAGTTGAAACATGTGAAGAACTTGCCGCTACTGTTCCTGACCCTTGTGGGGGATCCTGATCTCCCCCTGCACTGGCCACATTGACCATTTTCTTGTTGTACCTTCGTTTAGGAATTGGTTGTGCACTATTGGTTAATTTACCGTTCCTAAGGTTCATACAAGGTCTTGATATTTTCTAGACAAAACAAAACAATCAATTAATAACAATCTGTTTGACACTGTCCCACCGGGTGTGCCAATTTGTTTACGGTGATTTCCGGTAAACAACCGCTAGTCTTCCAAACTATAATAAATATGATTTGGTTACTCGCAGGATCGACTAGATTGATCCTAGGACATAGTCAAAAAGGTTGTTATTCATGATAGTTCGAATCATGTCTATGGTTGGCTTGTCTCGAAATAAGAAATGTTTAATCAAAGAAATAAAGATTAACAATCACCTTGTTATACACGTGAATACAACATCAGCGAAAGATGAAATAAAGATAAAATATAAGACAAAACTGTAAAGTGCAAGAATCTTAAAGTACAAAAACTTAAATGCTTCGAAATTAAATAGAACGAAAATAAAGAGTGCAGGAATGTAAATGGCAGGAAGTAAACGAAATGCAATAATATCGAAAGATACTTGAATAAAGGAAAATACAAATGTATTTAAATTGATGGTGGTGTCATACGTACATTTCTCAGCGAAACTCGTTCTCTTAACACTTGATACTTGAGCAATATGTGAGTGATTTGTACAAAATGAACACACGGAATCCTAACATTAAGACCCTTATTTATACTAATTTCGACCCTAACGGTCCTACACTAATCTAATGCCACGTTACCCACAGAAAATCCAGGGATGCCATCTGTCTTCGTGCGGTTACATAAACTACTTCGAAATTCAAATCATCCCGCCTGAATCCTCTTTCGACGCGTGGCAAAGTAATCAGAATCAAGAATACCACGGAAATACGCTAAGCATCAGTACTATGCATATTTCGTAAAACGTTTAAGTCCCCAAAGATAATTCTTTTCGAACTTAGCTTCAATACGAACTATCTCCATTCAAACTTAAACCAACATTTTCGAACATGACCATCAGTAGCCATTTTTGATCTCAAAGATGGTCATCAGTAACCATCTTCCTTCGAATTTCAAACTTCGAAAGATATTCTTCCCAAACGAAATCTCCAGCTAACAAAATCCTGGTGGAATCAATGGTTTCATGAAGTTAGACCTTGGAAGGAGAGCGATGTTGACAATGTTAGAGTTGTGTGGATACGTTTTTACGATGTTCCTTGTAACGCGTGGAATTTGGAGTTTTTTTAGAAGATGGATAATTCTTTTTGTACTTACGTGTGTGCTGATGATAATACGTTGAATGGAACAAACATGAACATAAAAAGAGTTTTGGTTAAAGTGTCTGTTTCTTTTGTGCTGAAAGAAATTCTGAAGGTTGAGATTGATGGTGTTGAGTTTCACACCGTGTTGAGGGAAGATACTTATGGTCCTCTTCATATTGCTAAGGAACAATCTATTCTTAAGGCAAAGGCGTCAGATTATTCAAGTTTTTAGGAAGTTTGGAGTCACCAAGATGATAGCGTTAGTGGGGAGGATATGTTCAGTAGCCATATTTCTTCTTCTCTTTAGGAGGGGGAGTAACAGTAAGAGAAAAGGAAAGAGGAATCACCTTCAGGGAATGTCGGTGTTCAGATGAGTTTGTCAACAAATATTGATAGTGACTTTTCAAGACAGGTGGAACAAGATGAAGTGTGAGGTACTTTCGATGAAGCTTTGGTCCGTGCAAAAGAGGTTTCGTGTCAACGTAGTAGCGATAGTTGTGGGAATTCATATAGGCTTTTTACGTATGCATCTATAGGGACTAGGGTGATATGCTTTTTGGAGTTGTCTATTGTTAATATGTGTAGAGTTGACGTGTCTAGTAAGAGAAAGGCTAAGAAAATTAAATTTAAAAATTTTCTGAAAGTGGGTGGGCTTTTGGAATCTAATAAACGTTGGCCCAATAAGAAAAATGTGAACTCCATAACAAAATTCATTTCAGACGCAGGTGTTTTAGATGGCCCGACTTTTATCTTAAATCTCTCCCGTCTGACTAAACTAGATTGAAACAAGGGGTTTCTAGTTTTAACTTTGTTTACCAAGGAGATCACTCAGCGGACTCTTATATCATCAGATGCAAATACAAGCATTTGGTGAATTTAGATTCCGAGTCGGAAGATATGTTATGGAAGGAAATAGTCAACCTAGAGGTGGTGGCATCAGATTCAAAGAGGGGTTATAAAAGGAGGTTAGAAGAGATGGAAAGAGTTGATAAGGGCATAAAGGATGGAGGAAGGAGAAAAAAAGTTTGCTTTAACGATCATTGGATCTTTGAATATAAGAGGGGGAGGTAGCAAGGTAGAGAAAAAAAGGATTGGCAATATTATTCATAGGGGAATCAAATATTTTTCTCATTGAGGAAACAAAACTTGCTTCGATGTAGGATTCTTTGGCTAGGAGTTTCTGGTGGCCGGAGGATGTTGATTACTCTTTTTCAGACGGAGGGTTTTTTAGGAGGTTTGATTATCCTGTGGAAAGTCAACAATGTAGAGGTGTTGTACAACTTTCGCGGAGATGGATTTTTTCGGCGTCAAGATTAGATGTAAGGACTACTTTTATTACATTATTAATGTTTAGTCGGCTTGTTCTTTCTCTATGAAACATGCGTTATGGAAAAGTTTACTGGATTTACAATCAAAGTTTAAGGATGGTGAGAGGGTCGTAGGAGGTGATTCTAATGCGGTGAAAATATAGTAGGGAGAGAATTGGGAGGTCTTTGCAGAGTTGAAATTCATAATGGAGGGAATTCTTGGCTTTTATTGATGATAGTGGTTTGGTTGATATTCCGTGTAAACGGAAGAGGTATAGTTGGTATCGTGGACATGGAAAGGAAAAAAGTAGGATCGATCGTTTCCTAGTGGCCAATAATATCGCGAGTAGATGGGGGTTATAAGCCAATTTGTAATACCTAATTTCTATCTGGCGAATATCATAAAAATTAGAGTTATAAAATTTCAACAAAACATATGGGATGCCACAATTCCACAATTCCAACTTATATCCACAACGATTAATCGCAAGTACAACAGATATATAACACATAATTTCGGATGAACCGACAACAACCTGTTTAGTCTTTAAAAATAAAACAACTTTCATCACTACGCAGGGGATTCATAAGTTCAACTGAAAATACCATAACATCTTATCCAACTCAAAACAACTTTAAGACATCAAGTCTTTAATGAAAACAACTTAAAAATTTAGCAACATAATAAAATCAACAATAAAGAAACACGGGTTCATCCCCCCCGAGTGTTACATATCAGAGCGACAAACACCTGACTCGAACTAATGAAGGTAAATAACCTTCACTCTGGATTACCTGCACGTTACCAATATAGGGGAAACATTCAAACAGAAGGAGTGAGATATCGAACCATATAATAGAACATATGATAAATAATATATTAGAATTAGATTATTTAAAATCACCACTTCAACAACTTTCATACAACATCCTTATATTATAACAACAACAACAATTCAGATATGTGACGCGAAATGTGACTCGTACAATGCACATGCATGTGGTACCAATTGAGTAAAACTCCCAACTTAGAATCTGCTAATTAATAGAGGCGTCAACAAGGCATAAACCTTCAGCTTAATATTTGCCAATCTAGGCCAACTTACCGAGCATCAACTCCTAACTTGATATGCTATGTATGCGACAACAATGAATGCGACAACAACAACACAACAACAAGGTTAAACCACAACATAACAACAACATCAACATTGGCCATAAGCCTACAACTTGAATTTCCTTGCCAATTAATAGAGGCAATACAACAACAATCATCCACCTGAAATTCACAACGGTAATATCCATATACAACAACTTATACAACTCACCGACTCGACCAAATTATTCGTAAACCGCTCGGTATAATTATTCGGGTAATTCGACTATATTCTGCTAATTATTTTTTTATGCTAGAGACCTACTGATGGTTTATCCTTTTTCCTGCTATTAGAAATTACTGCTACTGCTATTATTCATCTCTGTTAACTACTTGCTAATCCTTCCATTCGATTGCTATTTTAATCTTCTGTTGATCTTTTATGTTTGTTTCATAATTACTTGTACTAGGTGTGAGTATATTTCATTTATGCAATGGCTACTGCTATTACATGGCACATGTTAATACTAATTATTACAAGATACTGCACAGGAATTAACATTAAGATAATATTACCATAATATGTCACTAAAGCATGTGAGGCACTCACAAATTAAGGTGAGTCTTGCGCCTCACATCTCTCTCCCTCGGGATGAGGCTTGCGCCTCCTACCCACCCCTGCATTGAGGCTTGCGCCTCCTCCTTAAAGTGTGTGGAGATAGGCGCCTCCCACACTATTTCTTTTTTTTTCTTTCTCCTCTATTTACAGAACTTGCCCAATTTTCGTTCACTCTCGTCTCAAATCAACATAACACTCAATCACAATCACATCAACGCAATATTTATATCACATTAACATATACAATATTCGACAACGAATTCATCGACAACAACCCATTGTACCAGTTTCAGAACATTCCCATCCGATCAACACACACCGAGCAACAATGTTAACAACCTAAATTCCACATATTATTCATCATATACCTTATTATAGAGTTAGAACCCCGCCCTTACCTTGGATTGAATGTCGCTCTAACTCTCCGATTGAAAATCTAGCCTTGCCTCTTTTCCACTTCTATGCAACTTTGCAACTTCTACGTTCTTTCACTATCTCCAAAACCTTATTCTCTCTTACTGATAAATCCTAGTTCTATTTTAGTCACTTAATTAATTATAATACTAATTCTATTTTTCTACCACTCTTATTAGTCTTAGTGCTGTTATGTTTTAGTCTGATGAATTGATGCAGGTATAAGTTGGGATTTCTGGTGTTGACCAGTAGAACTGACACCAAGACCCTGATTCCGTAAAGAACCCAATTGTCCTTGGAATCCTCCAGCAGAACCACGACGGCTAGTCAGTTGAGGGAAATCATTGAGTAACATTTCAAACATGGATTTTACCTTCTCCTTTACAAATTTCATGCAGTTTATATGCAGTAAGTCTGTCACAGTCCCTCAGAAACATTTCAATTGGTATAAATATTTCTTGCAATTTTGTGGAATACTAAACTGCTTTTTTTTGTGTGTGATATAGGGAATTGGAATTGCTGTTAGCTTCTTCATTCAATCATGGTGCATATTAGAAAGAGGTCCATTGTATTGTGCAATGTTCAACCTTCTAGCAACTGTCATCACAGCCTATGCGAAAAGAAAGAAATTAGTGGCATAGTTAGAAAGCAGAAAAATCTTGAAGATAAATTTTTTTTTTTATGCGATCTTGAAGATAAACTTAGTGACAATAATCTTGAAAGGAAGACAATGGAAAATGATGCAATAATTTAACTGCCATTGTCAATACTCTGTACCCTTCCAACTTGAGTGCTAAAAAACAATATCTTCATTCTATTTTGTTCTAGGTGAAACGAATGGAGATGGAACAAAAGGATTGCTCTTTGAGGATGGAACAGAATGGTGATAGTGAAAGAAGAAGGGGGGATTTTGTTACTCTTTAGAAAATGAAACTGTTGTTGCTGAAAGGCTTATGACCTTGACAGGAGTTTATAGTTTTGGAAATATGTTTCCAAACTAGAGATACGGGAAACTCGACGATATTAGTAAGAACATATCAAATTGTAAGTGAATACTTCATCAACAATAAACTAATGTGACTAACATTGACTGTGTTGGATGCAATATATGTCAGGCTTCAAGTCTTAACTTTAATATAATTCTTTGTTTTACAGGCTTCGACAAACACAATTCTCTCTCATTTCGTTGGGATTCTTTTCTCATTGGAATTGTTGAGATCGGTCACATTACCGCCTTCAGAAGCTCTTCCATTTCTCAAGATTGCATAAGGTGTGCCTTAAGTCTGGTAGCTCCTCTTTGTTGGTGGTTGCATCTTATATTTCCAAGTTGAAAAGAACCTGTTCAATATTGTTAATAAGTGTAAATCATGATAGCTCCTCAACAATTCAAGATCCATGAGCAGATTATCACAGTAGCGGAGGTTCACCGTAGTGTCGTCATTTTGGGAATGTTTGAGTCTTAACCTTGGCACCCTCATAACTTGTCCACAGCAAGTGTAAGAATGGAGAACTTTCAAAATGTCTGTCTGTTTAATATGCTACTGGGTTTATAAGCCGATATTTAATTGATCTTTGCAAAATTCAGGATTTTAAGCTATTTTTAAGAACGTATTTAAAAGTTAGCACAACTGCACTATGTAGAAAGCATGGATTTAGCCAACTTCTTCATTAAGGTTGGTTGGATGAAGAAACTTCACTGAGATGGAGCAATATAACTATAGCTCTTTTCCTACACAGTTTATATGGGAGCTCAATGATGATACACCAGAGGGTCATTTACCTTTGACAAATGCACTCAGAGGAACACTGTTGCTGAGTAATATTTTTAGCCATCCAGCTTTTGATGCAGTTCAAGACGAGGTTGAAGTTTCATTTGGGGGAATGGAGCATTCAAAGGGTTGAAAGATTCATCAAAGACATCAGCTCAAGAATATCCTCAAAACAAACTATAGTTTCTGATAGAGTTGAGGACAAAGTTTACAATAATAAAGTCTGCTGAATGCATAGAGAAGAATGTAACTTAATTTGTGTTTTCATTTTTAAATATATTCATAGTAATTATTGATTCATCATCATCAAAAGATGAAGGTAGTTGCTTGAATTGTATTTCTTTTGCTTTATTAAGGATAGTTGCGTTTTTTGTATTTGTTTGGAATTTAGGGTGTCAAGTCAATGAGTTTGTTGATAACATACTATAATTCTACTATGCATTTGAATCATATCTTTTATGTGCCTTTTAATTTAAAAGTAAAACACTACTCACAAGAAGCTTGTTTTACATATCTTATTTGTTAAAATATATTCTGAAACTTTACATAAAAATATAACCCAAAAATTCAAAATATATGTTTGATAAAATAATTTAGGTGCTTATACATTTTAAAGGAGTCCTAAAAGTGTACCTCTTGAATTTTTACCGATATATTACATTGATTAGATAGAATGGTTATATAAAATTATATAGTTTTCATAGATTATCAATTTAAATATTTCAACATTTTTAGTGGTAAGAATAATGAATTAGGCTTTAAAATAAAAAGTTGAATATATATATATATATATATATATATATATATATATATATATATATATATATTAGGCTTTAAAATAAAAAGTTGAATATATATATATATATATATATATATATATACATATATATATATATATATACATATATATATATATATATACATATATATATATATATATACATATATATATACATATATATATATATATATATATATATATATATATATATATATATATATATATATATATTATTGATTAAAATATTTTTGCATATCTTTATTATTTCACTCATTATTAAAATAATTTTGTATATCTTTATTATTCCACTCATTATTAAAATAATTTTGTTTTTTTTTTAAATATATCTTATAAATATAATAATTTATTTTAGTAAAACAATTTTTTTCTTATTTACATTTTTAATGCATTTTGAAAACAAAAATGTACGTACCATACCTGTACCTGGGCTAACGCACGGGTAACACACCAGTACCGTGTGAGCACACAGGTGACATACTAATTTCGTGCAAACGCGTGGGTAATACACCAGTACGGTGTGAGCGCACAAATAATCAGACCAAAATTCATGTGAACGCACAGGTAACACACCGTGTGAACGGACGGGTAACAAGACCAAAATCAGTGTGAGCGCACGGGTAAGAGACCAGTACCCGTGTGAATGCACGGGTAATCATGTCAAAATCTGTGTGAACGCACAGGTTATATATGATTAGTTGAAACATATTTTATTGATATTTTAAATCATTGTCTTTCAACAACGATTTAGTTTTACTTTTCAACATTAAAATATATATGCTTTTAATTTTACATGTAATACTTCTCGATTTAAAATTAAATATGAAATCTATCTGGTATATTCGGTCCAGCCCAAATCTATCTGAATACTTTTTGCCGTTCCAATTCTCGCGTTCTTTACTTACCACCTTTTTGGGTTACCAAAATATTGCTTTTAATTCAATTAACATTCCAAATTTCTACATTGTTTTATAATAATATATTAGTTAAATATGATATTATCTTAATGTACATTACTTATTTTTTCATCTCATATTTTGTGAAACTACTAATTTATTTTTCAAACAACTGATTTTGGCATATCGATTAAGTTATTATTTTAATCAACCTACTAATAATATTCAAATATAGTTTTCAAATATAGTTTAAGCTACTTCAATATTATCTTTTTGATAATTTCTGACACCTTCAGATATTTTAAGCCTTTTCATTGTGGCGAACAATAAACCTTATATGGTGCAACCGGTCCAGCCCACACCAGTACCCGTGCGGAAGCACGGGTATTCCACTAGTTATATATAAAAGTTGTTAAGTCATTTAAAAAAAGATGGTGAGAATATAAGAGAAGACTTAGTTGAGTTGTGTTGAAGCAGACATTGCAGCAAGCAACAAAAGATTTGAAAATATTCTTCCGCTATTTATCGTGTCCACTGAAATGGTGAGAATGCCACTCAAAGGTTTCTATGGTTTCGAACTCGGGTTTGAATGGGTTAATAGTATAAAAACGGAAAAGTAAATATTAACACAAAATAATTCATTCTTCGGAAAGAGAAGACTTATCAAGCGTTGCATATGATCTACTTCTCACAAACTTAAACTTATGACCAGTTATACTAACCACGATACTCCTCTATGTCATCACGTATCTCTCATATCAGTGTCCATCTTTAGAGAACCTATGAGATCAACTCAAAACCAAGGTTATCTCTAACGCAAAGTTGCGAGAACATCCGTATTCTCGCGTCGGTGATCTCTCGCACGCCGCTCAAACACAAAAGCATTAAGGACAGATACACAAGTGATTGTCAGCTCTAAATCTATCTCTAGAGTTCAGAAAATAACAGATAATCATCCTAGATAAGGATTCAAGAAGTTTAGCTCTAAAGCAACCCAAATCCCGAGCATAGAGGAAAAATCTAAGACAACAATAAACACAGATTTATAAATAAAGTTTTATATAATGTCATGGGCGACAAATATACATGAGTTCAAAGTAAATACATACTCAAAACCCAACTATAAGAAAATACACAAAGAAAAAGATAAATGAATCTAAAATCTCCCGGTTTGTCGGCTCTAATCGATGAGCAATCCACCTCTGATCATTCAAATGCAAGCTCCATAGTTGTTTCCTAACCTAATCTAACCTAAGAATGGAAGTGATGAATTTTGGGAGCAAAAATCCCCAAAACCCCATAACCTAAAATGTTACAAAAGAAAAGAATATAAAGAAAATTTTCAGCAGGTTGACTAAGAGAATTGAGTTGGCTTAGCAAGCTGTCAATAAATATCTGGTACAATGGACTTGGCTAAGCGAGCTCAGGAAAATTTTCTTCTCTATTTCACGTTTATGCAAGCGCGCTTGAGCCTGGTTTAGCGAGCTGCTGCATAATTTTCATTTTATTGCTCCAAAACTGTGAAATCGAAGTCGTGCCTTCGAAACTTTATTCCTCGAGGCTCCGATATGCATAAATACTTATAAAACAAATGAAAAACTATCAAACGGTACACAAAACAAATCAAAACTCAAGTATGCTAATATTTACACAAAAGTTGGGTTTTTATTTCGAAAACCAAAATAATAGAATCGATAAGTGGCACAATTATATACTCAAAATAACGACATTTTGGCACTTATCAAGTTGTAATCAACAATCAATAAGGTCGTTATTGAAGTTGATCACTTGAGATTAGTGAATGAGAGATAGTGAAATGGATTTTCATATTTATGAGGAGACCTAAATAGAAAGTCATTAGGATTAGGAGGAGACATTGAACATCATAGAGGTTGATGTTCCTATTAGACTAATTGTACTAATTCGAAGTAGTAAATTTCCTTTCCTATGTAGAGTGTCCCCCAGAGGTAGGTATTATTTGCACTGAACTGGTACCAATATCTGGTGTTATTTATTGCTTTTAGATTGACTCTATTGTTGTAAATATGTGTGTTAAATCTGGTTTAACTTGTTGGACTAGTTGTTCCAACATCGTGTCCAACATATGTCCCCTTAAGAACATAATTTCAATTATTTTCAAAATCAATTTTAATAGGTTATATGTTCAAGGGGCTAGTTAGTGAAACACACAATTGACATTAGATATAATAAACTAACTTGACAAAACAAGATGAGAGGTGCACAAAAAATCACAAAAACATAAATGTTGGTGCCTGAATTTAGAGATATCACAACGATCCTTTGAAGGGTCATGGTAAAGTGGGTATTGTTGTATATACTTTTGTAATGGTGGATGTATCAAATCTTTTATGAAGAAGTGAAAGAAAAAGATTTGGATTTTGAAGAAAAAACAAGAGTCGTAAACACATATCATCGTTTTGAAGAGGATATGTGTCTATGACTCTCGTTGTTTATGGCGCTCTTGTTAAGGGCTCTTTGTTAAGGTTATGTTTGTGTTGTTTTGACATGTGAAACTAAGTACTACAAACTAAAGCTAGATATATCAGTGAAACAAATTCACCTCGGTTGAAATACAAAACCGAAGTGAAAACTGACGTATTTTTATATTAAAAATAAAATATTCAAAAAAGTACCATTTTTAATGAAATAAAAACATAATCTAAAGCTGTTGAAATTCGAGAATTTTTTTTTTCAATATCCACTTTTTTAAAAAAAATTTCAAAAATAACAAACTTTTCAAAAAAATTACAAAAATATTTTTTTTTTAAATTTAACACGTTGTCGCCAGGGGGGATGGCGACAACGTTATGGCCCATAGAGATGTCGCCAGGCCCAGTGGCGCATCCTTTGTAATCTTTAGGTGTTGTCACCACCCCCCTGGCGACAACACCCCCCCTTATTTTTTTTTGCTGCTTTTTTTTTTCTTATTTTTTTCCAATTTTTTTATATTATTTTTTTAGTTGTTTTTTTATTTTTTTAAGTTGGAAAAATAATAGCAATAAATTAAACATTACCAAAATACAAAATACATTAAAATGAAAAACAACACAAAATACATTAAAATGAAAAACAACACAAAATACATTAAAATGAAAAACAACACAAAATACATTAACGATACAAATAAAATTCCTATTTAGCGCCACGTGGACCATGGTACGATCCGCAATCAGGTTGTCTAATAGGTCGCGTAGAAGGGTCACGAGTCGGTAGTGCTCCCCTATTCCTGCGACGCCCCCCTCTATTTGGTTCCTCTTGTGTTTGAGTCGACGGCCCCTCAATGCATTCCGGGTCTACAAAATGTGTGAGCCTTCCTTGACCTCTAGTATTCCCGCTATAGGAAAGGCGGGTGCCCGCATGGCCGTCAAAGCTTTGTCTAGGTGGGTTGAAATTTCTCCTAGTGGGTGCGGCCTGAAAGTTTGGATTTTGGAAGTTGGTGGTGGATTCGGTTTGGTTAAAATAGATTGGTTGTGGTGGTGTATTGAAGTTAGATGGTTGACTGGGGTATTGTGATGTTGGTTGGTCGAATGTGTTGTAAGGCGGATATTCTTCTTGTATGCCCATGTCGGGGGTTAGTGGTGGTGATGTGGAAGAACCCCCCACATTGAGGTCTTGGAATTGTGATCTGGAAGAGCTACCGACATGGTATTGTTGGGATTGTTGTTGTTGTTGTTGGTAAAAAGGCGTTTGTTGGTGGATTGGTTGGTGGTGGTAATTTTGTTGTTGTTGTTGTGGTTGTTGTTGTGGTGGGTAATGTTGTTGTTGGTAATTTGGTGGTGGTTGATGATGTTGGAAAGACGGTGGTGGTTGTTCTTGATGGAAATTTTGTTGTCGTTGTTGTTGTTGGTAAATAGGTGGTTGTTGTTGTTGGCCTCCAAAATATGGTTGTTGTTCTCGCGGGTCAGCCAAATTGAAAGGGGCAGACACAAACATTTCGGGATTTGTGACCGATCTGTACCAGTTGACATATTCAGGCGTTGGTTTCATTTCTTCTGGCGCCACAGGATATTGTAAAACAGTGTTGGAACGTTTAGCCCATATTTTACGTTGATCTCTAGCAAACGTCTGCCAATTTTCTACGTACCACTGTTCGCTAACCTTCGCCAGATGCCAACGTCCCAAAGAGTCGGGCTCAGGGGGGTCAGGGATACCTTGATGCATGCCGAATTGGAGCTTCACATGGTCACTTGGGTGTATCTCCACAGTGGTGAACCTTATGATGGGTGTTTTTGCCGTCCAAACAGCTGCCTCTTTACAGTCGGGTACGTGGTCCAAACCCAAGTAAGGTCTCCAAAGAAACTGCAACAAAAAAAATATTAATTTCAAATTATATAAGATAGTTAATTTTACAAATATATTTATAAGATGGAAATGTTTAGTGGTGTTACATCTTGGGGTCTTAATCGATCCAATAGTTGGCGGTAAAAAATGATTTTGTTTACTGGCGTATTGGTGTAGTCCATCCCGAGGGCATTAAACCTAAACACATTCAAAAATAAAAATCAATATAGTTACAATTAATAATGGAAAAAAATGAAGTAATTAAAATAAGATCATTAAGTTACCTTGACGCATAAGGGAAGACGTAAATGTGCGGATTTGCTGGGGCTAATACCGGCATTCTCCACCATCCCCATGTTTGTAGCAAGAATGCACATCCACTAAATGTACAGCTATCCTTTTTTGCACATTTGCACAAAGAGCTATATAGGTATGCCAACACCGCCGAACCCCAACTATACGTCTTAATTGCATCAATGTCCTCAAGTAGACACAAGTACATAAAATTAACACTATTCCCCGTGCCTCCGGGAAATAGAAACCTACCAAATAACAACATAATATACATTCTAGTTTTTTGTAGCTTAATTTCCTCGCTAGAGCCGTCATTCAACTGAAGGCCTTGATAAGCTAGTTGAAGGGCAGAAAGCTTTATACCTTGGCCCCTACCTCTTTGTCGCCCCTCACCCTCTATTAAATCAACACCCAACAATTCTACACATAGAGCGTTTGGTTGTTGGACATTTCCAAACACAGCTTTTCCATTTGTGTTGAGACCCAATAACATGTACACGTCCTCTAGAGTGACGGTACATTCACCGATTGGAAGGTGAAAAGTATGGGTCTCAGGCCTCCAACGCTCACACAATGCTAATATAAACTTCATATCGATTGAGGTACTTATTAAATTAATTACCTTCCCAAACCCCGCACGCTCAAGATAAGGCACAATCCAAGGGTCCGGAGGACTTATCGGTCCCCCACGGGTTCTAAATCTCGTGATATCCTATAAAAAAAACGATGAACCATAAGTATTTGAATGTTTGAAATTAGTAAATATTATTAGAAAATTTAAGTGTTTAGAACATAAATAAATTGAATTTACTCAAACTTACGTAATCGGTGATGTTTGCAATGGTTTCTCGATGCTCTTCACCCATTGTTAGGAGAGACATTTTTGTTGATGATGAAAACTAGTTGTTCTGATGAAAGTAAGTTTGATGATAGTTCTTTGGTGATGAAGAAAATGAACAAGTATGGGGACCTATTTATAGCCAAAACAAAACACAATTAAATGTGTTTGGTGCAATAAAAGTCTGCCACAATTAATTGTGAGAAGACAAGTGCATGCAACGGTTGAACACTTAACACGAAGCAAGTCGCCACCCCTGGTGAAGACAACTCTTAAAAATCAATGTTGTCGCCACCCCCTTTGGAGACAACTATGAAAAATCAATGTTGTCGCCACCCCCTTTGGCGACAACTATAAAAAATCAATGTTGTCGCCACCCCCTCTGGCGACTGCCTGCATGCATTAGTCTTGTCACATTTAAATGTTTCAGACTTTGTATTCTTGCATGCATGCTTGTGTAAAATGTGGGGACGAGATTCATTAATTGCATAGGTGTGTAAGAGATTCCCTAGCCTACATGCATTAGTCTTGTCACATTTAAATGTTTCAGACTTTGTATTCTTGCATGCATGCTTGTGTAAAATGTGGGGACGAGATTCATTAATTGCATAGGTGTGTAAGAGATTCCCTAGCCTGCATGCATTAGTCTTGTCACATTTAAATGTTTCAGACTTTGTATTCTTGCATGCATGCTTGTGTAAAATGTGGGGACGAGATTCATTAATTGCATAGGTGCGTAAGAGATTCCCTAGCCTGCATGCATTAGTCTTGTCACATTTAAATGTTTCAGACTTTGTATAACGTGTATTCTTGCATGCAGGCTTGTGTAAGATGTGGGGACGAGATTCCTTAATTGCATAGGTGTGTAAGAGATTCTATTGTGGCATGCATGTATTCTTGCCATGGTTATTTGCTCTTCAGACTTTGTATTGTGTGTACTCTTGCATGCAACCTTAACGATTCTTAGCACTGAGTTATCTTAACTTTTTTTTTTGTTTTTTTAATTGTTTTTATTTTAACATATTTAAAATATATATATATATATATATATATATATATATATATATATTAAAATAGCGCAGATGTCATAGAAAACATTAATTCATTCATTAATTAAAAGGTACATTAAAAGGTCATGCAAATCATTAATACATGGAAAACATTAAATCATTCAAAAAAAATAATAAAACATCTAAGAAATTACTACGGTTAAAACAATGTCATTGGGTCCATGCATCATTTGAATGGCATCAATGTCGTATTCCACCTTATCCCAGAAACTTATCGTTGCTCCAGTCACAGCATCGGCCCTTGTTTTAAGCCTCTTGATGCTTCTTATCTGTTCGCCGGATTCGTACTCCCCCTCTAAAAAAGACATGAGAGTCCTCTTGAGTTGCTCGACGGAAGAGATATTCCACAACAGAACCGGCATGGGAGGTTTGACGGGTGAGAATATGACATGTTCGTTCCTTCTGCGATACTCCGGTTCAGGTTTGGCACGCCATGTTGATCTCTGGGGCGGCAGCTCTGTTGTCCTGTGACATCCGTCTGGCCTAATAGTTGTCCGGCGAGGCATGGTTGTGTTTGTGTGATTGTTTGGTATTTGGAGTTTGTGTATCTGTGTGTAAACTCAACCATAGGAGCCCCTAATTTATAATATTATTGGGTAGAAAAAAAGTATTGTTGCGTACAGACTTAAAGTATGGGTCCATGCATCAACTCTTAAAAATCAATGTTGTCGCCAACCCCGGTGACGACAACTCTTAAAAATCAATGTCGTCGCCACCCCAGTTGGCGACAACTCTTAAAAATCAATGTCGTCGCCACCCCCGTTGGCGACTGCCATAATTGCATAGGTGTGTAAGAGATTCCCTAGCCTGCATACATTAGTCTTGTCACATTTAAATGTTTCAGACTTTCTCATTGCATGTTTTCTTGCATGCATTAGTCTTGTGGGGACGAGATTCCATTGTGGCATGCATTTGTCTTGTCACATTTAAATGTTTCAGACTTTCTCATTGCATGTTTTCTTGCATGCATTAGTCTTGTGGGGACGAGATTCCATTGTGGCATGCATTTGTCTTGTCATGTTTGAATCTTGTGCAGAATTATTGCATGTATTCTTGCATGCATTAGTCTTGTGTAAGATGTGGGGACGAGATTCCATTGTGGCATGCATTTGTCTTGTCATGTTTGAATCTTGTGCAGAATTATTGCATGTATTCTTACATGCATTAGTCTTGTGTAAGATGTGGGGACGAGATTCCATTGTGGCATGCATTTGTCTTGTTATGTTTGAATCTTGTGCAGAATTATTGCATGTATTCTTGCATGCATTAGTCTTGTGTAAGAGGTGGTGCATCTATTATAAGAACTACTTCACAGATTTACAATTCTCCCACACATTTCTTCTTTCACACCTAAACTTCACAAACATTTATCCCTCATATTTCTCACAAACACATATCAAAATTATGGCATCCACCTCACAATACAAAGTTCGTGTTCATATGAACGGTGAGACTTACCACTGCGACACAAACTGTTTTCTTTTTAGAAACACCAACTCAACACGTTTTGCTCTAAATTGACAGCATTGACAGAGCGAGATGGACTAGGTCATACGACGATGGGGCTAGGTGGGGTCACATGACTACAAATCTTGTGGAATCAATGAACGGGGTTTTCAAAGGCATTCGAAACCTACCTGTAACTGCCTTGGTTAGTGCTACGTATTTTCGGATGGCAACTTTGTTCGCCACAAGAGGTAAGCGGTGGAATTCAGTGTTACAAACACAACAGGTATACAACGATGTCTGCATGAAATATATACAACAAGAATCTGCCAAGGGTAACACTCATCGAGTGACCGAGTTCGACCGTCATGGCCACACCTTCAGTGTAAAGGAAACAATTGACCACAACCAGAGACTTCCACGACAAGAGTATCGCGTCAATATCCCAGATCGTTGGTGCGACTGTGGCCAATTTCAAGCATATCCCATGCCTTGCTCCCATGTCCTTGCAGCATGTTCACATACTCACTTTGATGCATTATCTTTGGTATCAGAAATTTACAAGGTATCAACGTTGCTCAACGTATACGACAATTACTTTCCGGTGGTAGCAATGGAAGCATATTGGCCTGTGTACGAGGGGGAAACAGTTTGGCATAACGACTTAATGCGTCGGAATAAAAGCAGTCGACCAAACAGCAGGCGTATTAGAATCGAGATGGATGCCACTGAAAAAATGCAGAGGAAGTGTAGTATATGTCGTGAGGTAGGACATAATAGGAACAAATGTCCCAATCGTGGTGCTAGCTCCACAACATAGTATTTAGGTGCAATGATATTTGTAATTTATTTTTTCAATGAAATGGAATCAAATTATTAGTTAAAAAAATACGGATGGAAAATAAGTTAACAAAAAAATTATATAAACAAATAATGTTGAAAAAGGAGTTGGAAAAATAATATAAAAAAAAATTGGAAAAAAAAATAGACAAGAAAAAAAATAACAAAAAAAAAGAAAAAAAAAAAAGGGGGGTGTTGTCGCCAGGGGGGGTGGCGACAACACCTAAAGAAAGAGAGTAGGCGCCACTGGGCCTGGCGACATCACTTTGGGCCATAACGTTGTCGCCACCCCCCCTGGCGACAACGTGTTAAATTTAAAAAAAAAAAAACATTTTTGTAATTTTTTTGAAAAGTTAGTTATTTTTGAAATTTTTTAAAAAAAAGTGGATATTGAAAAAAAAAATTCGAAATTCGAAGCATGTATGCTGAATTAGTTTACTCTTTGGTTTTCAAAAAATCAACATAGTAAATTGTATATATTTTTAAAAAAATAAAACACAGGGCACGTCCAAGAATTATACCTTGATTTTTCTATATGTGAGGTGAAATCGTTGTCATAAAAAACAATTTTTCTAGTAATAGTATGTTGTATCGTATCTTAACAAATACTATTTTAAATGTTTGAAATCTATTCAAATCAAATATATTTGTTAATTAAATTTGAATGTATTTTATTGATAAAATAAAATTTGAGTGAGAGGATTTTGTCTTAGTCTAAGATAAGGAATATGTCATAACTTAAATAACATGGACAACTAATAGCAAATCAGATTTGTTTTCATGAGTCTCACATAGGATGGGGAGACAATAAATTATTACAAGCCTTGCCTATAAAAGAGTTATGAATAAGGGTAACGCAACTCAATGAGATTAGGTGCTGTCACCATTTTCATTGTCAAAGTACAGTCATAGTTGAATTCTCTTTATAAGTTTTTATGTTGAACTATCATTCATGAATCATGATTAACTTAAGTCATATGACTCATACATAAGTGTGACTGCTGTATGAAAATCAACTTCTGCTATTTGAGGCCCTTCTAATTGATTAAGGCTTCTTTGCATAATCATTACTAAATTTAGGAGAGAATAAACTATTATTTGACAAGTACTGGTGCTTAAATTTCACTACTAAATTTGGGAAGTTATTAGTTTAGAAGATACTTAAGGAAAGGAAAACCACCAACTGATTATGCAGGAGATTAATTTTTGTCAGAAGACTCAAAGAAACTTGTAAACTAATAATAAAATAAAATCTAAATTAATCATAATGGAAACAAGTGTGACTAGATCATGGTTTCAGTACACTGCTGTTGGCATGGTTTAAATAACCTCAAAATCTTAGTTGTGAAAAAATAAAATAAAACTAAATAGTCTTAGCTAAAATGTCTTCCATGGTACTCTTAAGTCCCTTTAGATGGTCTTCCAAAACATCTATTTCTACCTCTTGGCTATTCTCATCAATCAAATTTGTAATCACAGCAATTGTAGATTCGATAATTTCAATTTCTTGAGAGGAGAGCTTTTGATTAATATCCTCTTTCTTTAAGGCATTTCTCATTTTGTAAATGTAGTCATCCAATGCATTCATCGCTTTGGCCTTCCTTAGGAATTTCTTGTCTTCATTTTGGTAATTCTCAGCTTCTTGAATCTATTATAATATATAAAAAGTAAAGTATCTGATAATTACACTTTAAGCCCTCTGATTAAATAACTAAAACCGTTCAAATTTCATGGATAAATTTGTCCTTTTGATAAATAAAGCCACCATATTCATTTGACATTAAATGCTATCTATTGTGTCACTTTTTGATTGGTTGATTTCATTTTTATTTATTTGGTTTTTCCTTTTTTTAATCTATTTTATATAATATTATTTTATATTATAGGTGAAATAATGTCAAAAGTTGCATTGAGAATATAATTGGGTTTAAATATCTAAGCAACTTAATGATGCATTGAGGACTGAAAGGTCTCATTGAGCTGAAAAGTTACACGGGTAATTGAACTATTCTACAATTTTAAGAAGCAAAATTTTATTAACCACAAAGCACCAGAACTATTCTCTCTCTTTGTGATCCTCCCCTTTTCTCTCTGAACCCTTTTATTAATCACAAATTTGTTTTAAGCTTTGAAGCTCTGAATCCATAACCCATGGCTAATCGAGAAAGGTGAAGGATGGGACACAAACCCTAACGCAAAAACACGAAACCGCACTAATTCCATCACCAACTTCGAAAGCGAAGCCGTTGCAAGGTACTACACCATATTTCACTCTACTTCTCTTCTTTACCATAGTCACCGATTCCTTTTCTCTTTCCATCCCAAACCATCACTCTTAGATTCACACTCACACTCTTATTCTCAATTACAAACACAACAACAACCTTTCTCTTTTGCAAAATCAGTATTTCTTTGACACCTCTGTTGCAAACCACCACCGTCGGAGCCGCCACTGTAAAAAATAACACCTATGCCTCCGTCGCCAACATATCCGCGTCAACTGCCGCTGACCATATGCATCAAGGCCCCTCCAATAAAATGCAAGGTTTGTGTTGTGAAAGCTACAACCAGATCTGAAACCGCAGAGTATAAGTTTTCCATTTTTTATCGTTTCTACACATAAGTATAAGTTTTCCGTTTCAGCACATGAGTATAAGTTTGCCATTTTTTTTTTATCATTTATACACATGAGTAGAAGTTTTCAATTTAAATGTGAATCTAATATCTATCTTGATTTGTATGAGTTTTATGATTTTCTTTACAAGTTTCTCTTTTGGAGGCTCACACAAAGATATTTGTTTATGTAGTTGGAAAGGGCTTATTATGATGGACTGCTCAATCGCCCCCGTAAATACGCATTAACACCGCGTGACTCTAACCAAACTGTTAGAAAATTTATAGGCTGAAAAGTTTTTGTCAGGTTCTATTTAGCTGCATAATTCTAACTTGGATTATTGCATGGTACATGTTTGTATTTTTGCTTCAACGAGTCTCTTGCAGGAAAATTATACCCTGTCCATCTACTAATCCGGGTTGCATATCTATAAATCCAAAGTCATTGTCTCCATACAAATCCTGTGTTTTTGGGACCAAGAAAAGGTAACCATATTCTTATATTCATTTCATATAAAAAAAGTTTTGATCTTTACACTTCTCATGTTTTGGTCACACAATTTTTTACCTAAAGTTATGGTTTTTACTTTCTGAATTATTAATTTGAAGTAGTATTTATTTGATTAATTAGTTGATTTAATATGTTGAGGTTAATTTGTGGTTTGTGATTGTAGTCAATTCTTGCAGGGAGTAGCTGTCTTTGTAATAATGTGATAAAATGAAAGTGATTCAATGGGTAGTAAGAACGAAGTTGGTCAGAAAATGGACAAAGAGTTATACCAATCTACTCGCACCTGGCAGAAAAAGGTATATATATTTGTATTTATTAACTTATCTATGTTGTTGTCTCTAACAGAATTGTAGTTACTGTTAGTAATAAACCATTGTATCACATTTCCATTAGTAATAAAATTTTATGCGACAGTTAGTCTGTTCTTTATGCAGATTGATTTTTATTTCAACTGATGTTTGTTTAATTGATTAAAAATGATGTTTTTATTTGATGGAGATTTGATTGTGTCTCTTATTGATACATGAAACAATGGCATATTTTACCTGCAAAAAGTTTATTCTTTTGTTATGTTTCAAAAGCTTTTAAAGTTTGTTGATTGAGAGTTAATTTATGGGTTTTTGATTAGTTTGAAGGTATGTCTTATACATTTGCTGATGCAGTTTTTCTTCTAAGAAGTGTGATAATGTTTGAGTCAATAGCAAATGTTGGTCTTTTATATTTTCTATTCTTGGTTGGAGTATGGATGGATGCATCTACAATAAGAATGAAAGGTAGAAAGTCACTGTAGCAGTTTATGGTATGGTGTTACCATTCAGAACGAGAGCGCTATTCTCGACCGTTTCTTTTGTGTTAATTCTTGGTGATGTTCTTTAGTCACTGAATGTCCTGTTCTTTCTGGAATCCTTGCAGAGTTAAAAGCGGACAACTCAAAGTTAGGAAGGGTTGCTCTTTCAGCTGCAATCATTAACGATGTTCTGTCATGGATGCTTTTGGCTATAGCTATTGCTTTGACAGTATATGGAATAATCTATGTGGCTTCTATAATGGTTGTTTTGTTTTTGTTGCCTTTAATGATTTTGTTGTGCTTTTGTTGTAAGACCTATAATCATGGGGATAATAAGGAAAACACCAAAAGTCAAAAATCGTATGGTGATTTCTACTTATGTTTAATACATTGTTCAACTTTTAACCTTGTTTTCATTTTTGTATACATGGGACATCTTTTGATTCTATTTTGATTATTTTTAACTTTGTTATCATTTTTGTATACATGGGACATCTTTTCATTCTATTTTGATTCTTTATACGATTTTTCCTGATTATTTAGAATATTCATGCTGTAATTAATTGAATGAATAAATATTGATCCATTGTAATTGATACACTATCTATAAAATAAGAAAACACAAGTACCTGGTTAATACTAATATGCCCTTTGGTTAAAAAATTACACCTAATTGTTTTGGGGGCAAAATGTGTCTAAAAATTATTTTTTGTAACTAAATTCAGAATTTGGCTACATTGAAACTAATGGTTTGGTCTGTTTGTGTTACCATTGGGCCACATATGTACAATATCCAATTTGCATTGTAATGTAATTGAACCATAAAATTTTCATCAGTACAAATGTTGCAGAGAAGAAATGTTCCCTCTCTTCCTCTTCTCCCTATTCGTCTTCTCTCTCTTCCCTCTCTTTCTCTTCTTTCTTCTCTCTTCCCTCTCTTCGTCTTTTCCCTATTTGTCTTCCTCCTTCATCTTCTTCTTCCTTCTCCATCTCTTTCTTCATTGTTATTATTGAGTTTCAGACATGTTCGATTTTGATTTTGATTTGGTGTTTGTTGTTTCAGGTTTGGTGGTGTTGACTCACGCGGAAGAGGGAAGCTTCGCCGACGGTGCGGTTATCTGAACATAAGGTGAGCATCTTCTTCTTCTTCAGATCTGGGGTTTTTTGTTGTTACTAAGTGGTGATGAAGAGGGTTTTGATGTTCTCAGTTTATTGATGTGTTGAAGGATATGAAGGTGATGTTATGGTTCCAGAACTTTGGTGAGATTTTTTTGATTTTTGTTCTTTGTGTTTTTGGATCTACGGATCTGTTGTCTTTTTTTCTTCTTCTACAAAAATTTCTAAAGGATTTTATGTATTTGGAAAATGACGGTAACATTTAGGGTTTCATTATGATCTCTGTGGCTATGGCTGTGTGTTTGTGTGAACAGTTATTGTTTTTGCAACAATTTGAGAAGGGTTTCTGGAAAATGAAGAATGAAAATCTTAGGGTTTCATTGTTTGTTTCTCTGTGGCTGATTTCGGGTGGATAGTGGTCTCTGAGGTATGGACAACTCAAAGGTTAGTGCATAGATTAGACCTTGTATAATGTGGGTTTTTTTCGTTGGTTGATGTCATGTTGATTACCTTGAATATTGTTTAATATTGAAAATGTTCAAATCTGCAGATTTTATGTTATCATTGACAAACCTAACCAATATTCCAATATGTGCTGAATGGTTTTTGGATTTGGTCATGTTGAGATGGTGAAAGAGAGCTGCTATTTTGTTTATTTTTGCAATATTGACAACCTGTTCAGTTTCAGTTTCCCGATTTAAGGCATGTCTGAGCTTGCCCTCCATATGTTTGATGAAAAGCAGGAATGACACAGTGGTTGTCGTTGCTGCGTTTCATGGTCTGAGGTTTGAAAGACCCGGTCAGGGTTGAGAGCAGTAGAGCACGGGATGATATCGATATTCGAATTAAAACCTGTTGCAGTGCGAAAAGGATCATTCTTCTACGTTTTTTGCATTTATTCATTGCCTGCCTATACAGTATTTTATGTTACACTATTGTCCAAATAATGACAAGTTTGTTTTTTTATAGAACATTATGACTGCTACTTTTGCTTTAACTACTTATTGATACCTTTACAAGTAAAGTCAGAAACCTAGCTTAAAGTTGGTCAAGATCAAAGTTATCGACAAGAACAAAGTGTTGGTCAAGGTCAGCTAATTTTATGTTCTAATTTGGATCAAAACAGTTTACCCCACACTTCACTTCTATATATCAATCTATCATTATCATTTTCTAAATATGGTGAACATTAACAGGCTTGCATTGGATCAAACAGTTGTAGTATTGATGCATACACGACAAGGTAATTTTGTTGCTATATTTCAGAATTTCCTTTTTTACGTTTATAGCCAAATTATGTATGTTACACTCCATAATATTTAACTAAGGGAATTATCCCTTAACTGTGGATTCAACCTTACTTAGATTCTCATGCCAATATTCTTCCCAAGCTCTTTGGCTCCCTTGGGCTGTGCTTTGCCATGTTTGGTTTGGACTCTTCAAATCATGTTCGAACTTTTCAAATCACGTGTGTACTTACTTACTACTTAATCATTTGTGTCAAGAATATTGATGAATTATGTTTTATGAGTACATACATCTCTAATCCCGAACTGTTTTGATATTTTCTAACTCGATTTCATGTTGGGAAATGGTTTTGGTTTTGTGACTGTCATGTAGCTTGCATTGAGTAAAGGTGGTGACAGGGGCGAAACCCGTGCGCGACATCTCGAGTGCATAGTTGGACTGTAGTCATTGCATTGGTCTTGCATTGTGCACTACATTGTGAATGGTGTTCTGACTTGTGCATGGTAATTTCGGCTTTATCCGTGACTATTTATGTTTGTATACAAGTATCAGAACTGTTTGGAAATTGCTTTAAATGAGATTTGTTTTACATTATTTTGGGCACTGATTAAATGTATGCATTTGTAGTAGCTAGCTAGATTCAACATGTGTGTGCCACTGTGGAGTATGTTAACACTGTAATGGTAAGACTCCTCAAAGCAGATGTCAAATATCGATTTGTGATTAACATTAGAAACACTTTGAAACCAAGTTCTTAAGTCGGATTTGGTTTGTTTTCCCAAAGCACGCTATCTCGAAAAACACGGGAACCACTATCTAAGAAATTCTGAGCTAATTCCAAATGAAGTTAAAATACTACAAAGCACCATAAGTTTACTTTTGTCCTATCTTAAATTCAGTCCTGGAAGATGGTGACACTCCAGTGGATCTTGATGTTCATAATTTCAATGCTCTCTTCTGATAACTCAATGATTCCCTTTCACAATTCATATGTTATACAACATGTATACTTTCAATGTCTATTTCTCTTAAGTTTTTTTTAACATTTGGTCAATGTCTATTTTATTTGTTGATTTGAAGATGCAAAGGTGAATGCAGAGAAATGAGCTACCGAGTATTTGTATTTGAAATTTGCATTATGTTTGATGTAAATGTTGCATTTTGTCTTTGATGACTTTGTCTATGTTAATCACTTGACAGATTTATATGCAGAATGTTGGTCTATAATTTGAAACACAGAATGTTGGTGTGCTCGGTCCAAATTCGTTGAATGGTCTCAATTAAGGGATAAAGGACTTAACATGGCATACATGGTAATACAAGGTTATTCAAGCATTCACCCTGCTGTCTGAGTTTTCATGGTTGATTGAATTTACTTGAGATTAATTTGAATTCAGGTTTCGTTTAGGTTGATCTTAAAGGTGAATCCATTCACTTGAACTTCTTATATTGATTGTGGCTTTAAGGACATTTAGTTTCTTGAAAGCAGCCATTTCACTTGGTACAAAGTAAGTATCATACTTCTTCTATAGACACGGTATGGTTGGGCTTGCACTGTTGGATTTAGACATAGTAAGCATGGGAAAAGGTCAAGTTTGGTTAAACGAACATCACCTCTACTGGCCTTCTTATAAAGCATTTGGTTTTTGTGAAGGGAATGCCTCTCCTGTTAAAAAACAAAATATTAAGAAGATGGCTATAATATCTATATACCTTAGGTGACTTGAAGTGTATATAAGCATACTAAATGCTTCTATGGGGTTGACATGATAATTACTGCATGTATAATATATAAGCATATACTAAATGGTTATATTGTATGGTTTATGTATATAAGTATACAATTCAAGAAACTATGAGGTAGGATGTCAACTCAGTGTGGAGGAACTAGCAATGGAAGTACAACAAAACTTTTGCTCAGAGGTTATGAAATTGATAGCAGTGTGACCATACTTCATATCTAAGAGAAACTTGATAGATTTCTAATCGGGCATGCGATATAAACTATAAGCATGTGAGACATGCACAAAAACTTACTATAAAAAGAGAGACCTGATAGATTTACAAATTGTAACTTGAATTTAATGTATATATTACTTAGGACAACAATTTTAGTTGCTTGCATTTACAATGTTTAAAATGTCGTGTATGAATGTGTTTCTAATTAATATATACATTCTCATTCACTAGCTCCATGCTTCTCAGGTAGGATATCCGCCCCAATTTCATACAACATGAATAAGGAAAGTTAAGAACCAATCAAATAAAATTAACTCCCATGGTTATAATGTTTTACATGTTAGATTATTAGGATAATTATGTTTTGTTTAAAAACATAGTATCTTGATGCTCATTAGTGGGAAATCCAAAAAAATTGTGTATTGGATTGTTCGACAATCAAAAGAAAAAACTTATGGAATCAAATGCTATTGGATCTCAATCTTATAAAATCATTTTTCTACTATTTAAATGTCTGAATTCTTTTTGTCTCACTTATTAAATTATTTAGACTTCACAAGTGTCTAGCATAGATTTATAGCCCCACTTCACAAGTTTGCTTGGAGCATGGATTAATAGTTCCACTTCAGAAGTTTCAAAAGTTTGCTTGCTAAATCAAGTTGTAGTTCTTATCTGAAGTATTTAGTTCCAAAAAAGTTGTATCTTTATACACAGTGGTTAAAGTATTCAACATAAGGATCCAATATATGTTATTATTATATATTGACCTCATGTATATTTTAAGAACTAAAACATTTTCAATTTTTTTAATGGTTAAAGTAATTTAATTGAATTTAATCAACAGATAAGTTATAAAATAATTAAAGTCTTTTAATGGGTTACATGATGAATTAATGTGCGGTATCTTTAATGTTGAAAATGTGATTTGAATGTACGGGACTATCTTTAATGTATTTTGTTCTTTATACATGGAAATAGTGTGCAGTAGTGTTTTTTATTTTATTAAGGGGACATAAAGGAAATCATAACTAGAGGAACAAGTGGTAAAGGTTGATCAAAAAATGCTCAGAATATGCGACTCTCGGGGATATCTATGGAGTCTGTTAAACAAGTGGCAACTAAAGTAGATATGCACATCATGCATTAAAGGAGAATACAAAAACTAAAAACTGAGAAAAGAAGTTGCGATCATGTTATGGCAAATGCTTTTTATTTACGTAATTTTAATATATATATATAAAATGCTTTTCCACCTAATTTTTATTGGAATTAAACACGACATTTTTTTACAGTTAAATATATTTTTTATTTCGTTGTGAAAAACAAATGCGCGCACAACACCAGTACCCGTGCGGATGCACGGGTATCCCACTAGTTAATTGATATGGCTCAATTATAACTGTTTTCTATTGAAGAGCATTGAGTGAAGAACCAATTAAATGTAAAGTGGCAAACCAACCAATCAACATACTTAGTGGTGCTAATGTTTAATAATTTGATAATGAAATCTGCAGATGTTTGTGATAATAATTAATTTGATAAATATTTGATAGTAAATAATCGATCTATATAGCTTAGTTTTTTTTTATATATTTGGCTTAATTTCAATGTTTTTATTGAATCAAAATGTTGAATAAGGAAATCTTCAATTTTTTGTTATTTTTAATTATACATTTTGTTCTTTAATTAAATTAAAAAATTTAATCTAATAAAAAATTTAAAATTATGGGTTAAATATATTTTTGCTTCCTATAAATATCTCAACTTTCATTTTCAGTATCTTTTAAAAAAATAATATATTTTAGTTGCTATAAAATTTTTATGCATGTAATTTTAGTCCATCATGTCAAACCAAGGTGTATTTTTGAATGATTATTTTGAGGACATGTGTAGAACGTTATAAAAAGTTCCTCAAAAAAACTCAAAATTTGATTTCTAAGTCGAGGTTTTCATTATTTTTATTATTATCTTTTAAAATTTAAAAAATTTATATTTAATTCTTCTTAATTTAAAAAATTCTAAAATTTATATTATTAAAAAAAATTAAATAAATTTTAAAAAATTTTAAACAAATTTCAGATATAAGCAAATTAGTTGTATTATAAATAAATTTTAAATTAATAATTATAAAAAATTATTTAGTTTTCAATTCAATAATAATAATTTAAGATTTAAAAAAGTCTACCTTTTAAATTCAATTGAATGAAATTATTATTATTGAATTGAAAACTAAATAATTTTACATGATTATTAATTTAAAATTTATTTATAATACAACTAATTTGCTTATACTACTAATTTTTGTTTTTATTTAAGTTTTTTATTAAAATTAAAAGTTCTAAATTGACATAAAATATATTTTGTAATCATTTAGATTTTAGAAAAATGTTAATAAAAACAAATCAAAATCAATAGAGATAAATTTATTACTTTTTACTACAAATTATAATTATTTTATACCAAAGTTAAATATTTAGTTTTTCATTATAAAAATATAAAAATAAAAATTATTTTGTAATTATTTAGATCCTTTGAGATAAAATTTATTTTGAAATTATTTAGACTTTTATAGAAAGGTTAATAAAACAAAACAAAATCAATTGAGATTTTGTAAACTTATGAAATAACTAAAACTTCTCATAATTTTTTCAAATTAACTTCATAATTGTAATCATGTTAAAAATATGTTAATGGGTAGTCATGAAAATTTAATGATAAATGATAATCATAAAAAATAAAAGATAAAATTTAATGTGATTATTTTAAATATATGAGAATAAATATATATTATTTATCATACATAGGTTTTAAATTTCTATTTTTTTTATAATTGTACATATTCAAGATCTAATTACTCTATTAACATATTCACATTTTTATTATTTGTTTAATTTTTAAATATTTTAACTTTTAATATTTGACGGAAGATGTCATACATTTTAGGTTTGAAAAAAATGAGCTAATATCTCAAATAGGTTTAATAAATTTTATTCTCTAACTATGTTTAATTTCTTAATTAAAATTATATTTTTAAAACTTATACAATTATATTTTTTATATTATAATAATATACTTTAAATGTAGAAACTCTTAAGCATTTGACGGGAGGGAGTTGTGATACATTTTAGGTTTGAAAAAATGGACTAATATCTCACATAGGTTTAATAAATTTTTAGAATTAACTCATTTGGATTTAACTGGAATTGGTAAACTCATCTGAATTGACGGGTAGATGTGAACGTATATATGAGATATCGGTTATTGACTGGTCATTTTAATATTTATCTTTTAACTATTTCTTTTGTTACTGTTTTATAAAATTGAAGCAGGACACATGTCAAAAAAATGTACTTAATTTAGTTTTTCAATTTAAAATATTTTTTCTAAAGTAATTTAAGAGTTGTATTTTTAACTTAATGTAATAATACTTACTAAGGTTAAATATTTAATTTATCATTATATTTAATAAAAGTTATTTTGTAATTATTTAGATCCTTATTTGAGATATAATATATTTTGAAATTATTTAGATTTTTATATAAAGGTTAATAAAACAAAACAAAATCAAATGAGATTTTGTAATTTTTGTAAACTTATGAAATAACTAAAACTTTTCAGAATTTTTTCAAATTAATTTCATTATTGTAATCATGTTAAAATATGTTAATCGATAGTCATGAAAATTTAATGATAAATGGCAATCATAAAAAATATTGATAAAAGATAAAGATTTATTAATATAGTTAGTTTTATAAATTGAATAATCTACGATTGTTTTTATAAACGGAAATAAGTTTCAAAGTATTTTAAATTTGAGATTTTATATTTATTACACTATCCAATTGAGACTACTTAATGTGATTATTTTAAATTTCTATTTTTTTATAATTGTCCATATTCAAGATCTAATTACTCTATTAACATACTCATATTTTTATTATTTGTTTAATTTTTAAATATTTTAAGTATACATTAAACGTAGAAACTTTTAATATTTGACGGGAGATGTCATACATTTTAGGTTTGAAAAAATGAGTTAATATCTCAAATAGGTTTAATAAATTTTATTCTCTAACTATGTTTAATTTCTTAATTAAAATTATATTTTTTAAACTTATAAAATTATATATTTTTTATATTATAAGAATATACATTAAATATAGAAACTGTTAAGCATTTGACGGGAGTTGCGATACATTTTAGGTTTGGAAAAATGGACTAATATCTCAAATAGATTTAATAAATTTTTAGAATTAACTCATCTGGATTCAACTGGAATTGGTAAACTCATCTGAATTGACGGGTAGATGTGAACGTATCTATGAGATATCTACTATTGATGGATTCTTTTATAAATTTGAAGATATAAAAATAATTGACGAGTCGATGTGAATGTATCTATGAGATATCATTTATTGACTGATCATTCTAATGTCTATCTTTTAACTATTTCTTTTGCTACTGTTTTATAAAATTGAAGTTATAAAAATAATTGTATGATTTATTACAAATATGAATCAATGCTTAAAACTTGGTACATATTATCAGTATATAATTGAAATTACGTGAATATTTATGAACTGCAAAATAAGTTATATTATATTTGATATTCCAAACACATGAATTAAATTTTGATAAATGATTATAAGTTATAAATATATTAATGTTATCTAACTGAAAATATGATGTCATATTTAATAATTTATATATGGTTGATTTATATAAAAGAATTTTACAAGTGATATTTGGATACATGTAATGTGAAACCTCGACCAGACCCGTGCGATAGCACGGGTTTCCTACTAGTTAATTTATTAATTTCCTCACTTGACAATCTATCTCTGTGATTGGTTATTGTAATCATGCTCGAAACTCCAGAAACATTATTATTAGCTGAAACAGTCAAAATACCATTTTCATCAATAGTAAAACAAACATTTGAGAGATGGCTGCCGCGGGGAGCTGGGGGAATGCCAGAAAGACAAAAAGTACCAAGCAAATTGTTATCACTGGCTCTTGTTCTCTCACCCTCATAAACCTTAATCTTATGAATCGTTTGGTTATCTTCGGTTGAATAATATGATTTTGTCTTCTTGACAGGAATGCAAGTGTTCCTAGGAATCACCACACTCATGATATCTCCTATTACAGATTTGCCAAGAGACAAAGGTGTAACATCCTGCACCACCAACTTTGGAACAGTCATAACTCCTTCACTCAACAATGCAGCCTGAACAGCTGCCCCGTAAGCCACAGCCTCATCAGGATTAATGCTTTTGCACAACTCCTTCCCATTGAAAAACTCCTGTAATAGCTGCTGTACTTTAGGAATCCTAGAAGATCCACCTACAAGGACAACATCATCTATCCTGCTCTTGTCCATCTTAGCATCCATTAGACAACTTTCAACAATCCTCATACATTCATTAAAAAGGTCCATATTCATTTCCTCAAATTTGGCTCTATTGATTGATGAAGAAAAGTCAATGCCTTGAAATAAAGAATCTACTTCAATAGTAGCGGTAACGAGGAAAGAAAGTGACCTTTTTTCCCTCTCACAAGCCATTCTCAACCTCCTCAAAGCTTTTGAGTACTTCCCACTATTCTCGCCTTTATTCTTTCTCAACATCGTCGAAGCTCTTGAATTCCCGCTAGTATCGATTTTGTTCTTTCTTTTGAACTCTTGTACAAAGTAGTTCACCATTCTGTTGTCAAAGTCCTCTCCTCCGAGGTGAGTGTTTCCGGCGGTGGCCTTAACTTGGAAGACGCCATCCTTAATAGTTAGTATAGACACATCAAAAGTGCCACTCCAAGATCAAACACTAAAATATTCCGTTCTCCAACAAAACCAGTTCTGTTGTCAAGGCCATATGCAATCGCTGCAGCAGTGGGTTCATTCATTACTCTCATAACATTTAGGCCAACAATAATACCGGCATCTACAGTGGCTTTTCTTTGTGAATCATTAAAATAAGCTGGCATAGTAACAACTGCATTCTTAACGTTTGATTCTAAATATGATTCAGCAATCTCTCGCATATTAGTGAGTACCATAGATGATACTTCTTGGGCATATAGTTGCTTTTCTTGATCCTTGTACTTAACCATAATCATGGGTCTGTCATTGTCACTAGCAATGACCTTGAATGGCCATAAAAGTATATCATCTTGAACAATAGGATCACTAAACTTCCTACCAATTAACCTCTTAGCATCTGAAAAAGAAAGAGTTAAATAAGGTGTTATAAATAGATGCATGAACTTGTTATAAATAGTTTGTAATTAAATTTTGGAAGAGTAAAAGAATAGAAGTTTATACCAAAGACGGTGTTTTGAGGGTTGGAAGAAGCTTGATTCTTAGCAGCATCACCGATCAATATTTGATTTTCTGTGAATGCGACAAAAGAAGGAGTGGTTCTATTGCCTTGATCATTGTGAATGATCTCAACTCGATGATGATCTTCCTGCCATACTGCAACACATGAATATGTTGTGCCAAGGTCTATCCCCACGGCACATCCTTCATGTTTTCTTTTCATATTAGAGATATAGTAATATTAGGGTTTCTTGTGTCAAGAGAAAAGATTTAGGATATTTGAAAAGCAAAATTTGTTTCTAAAAACTCGAGCGCCTAAGTTGTTTCTACTTCTTTTTTTGGTATAGTTTGATTTATATATTCCAACTAGTACTTTCAACCCGTGCGATGCACGAAACAAATTATTGATAGATATTGTACATTTAGGAAAAAAAATTAGAATTTTTGTTGATTGAATAATTGAGGTACATAGAAATTAGTGGTGGAGTAATGAGTTTGATTAATTAATATTAAATGTGAATTAATATATTAAATAACATTTGTTGAAAAAAAAAAGAAAATAATATGATTAAAAACTCTTTAGGCGGGATTTTATTCAAACTTTGGCGCCTAAATCTGTATTTTGTTTTAATATATTAAGGATTACAAATCAATATATCATGTGACGGGATACTTTTTGTGGAGAATATACACGAGAATATTTACAAAACAAATATAAATCTACACTGTATAAAGTTGAGAGGATTAAAATAAACAAGACACAATAAAATTAAATTGATACAAAATAAAAGGTAATTGGTTTACAACAACTGTATGTCAATAAGTGTGATAGGTAAAAATATTTTCCAATATCATATCTTAATAAATATTATTTGATCAAATCATAATTATATAATTATTTGAAATCTACTAAAATCAAATATATTTATTAATAAAATTTTATTTTATTTTCATAAGGATAATATTTTTTTAGAAATGATATCATGACATCAAATTTATCCAATACAATGTTCACAAATATGTGAATAGTGTTTTTTTTAAAAAACTTTTTGATCTAATATTTTTTTTAAATTACTTTGGTTAATGAAATATCAAAACTTGATTAATATCGTTTAGAGTTTGATTATCGAGTGTTCTGACATCAAATATTAAATATTACGTAGTAAATCAACTTTGGATAATATTATGTATAAAGTTGGTTAATAATATCATTCATAATTTGGTTAATGAATTATATATTATATATATATATATATATATATATATATATATATATATATATATATATATATATATATATATATATATATATATATATATATATATATATGTAATACCCGGTATTATATTGTCCGAAATCCGAATTATTATCATTAATATAATGTGATATGATTAGTGAGACAAATATAATACACCTTTTATTAGTAGGCTTAATGTAACAATTAGGCCAATTAGTAACTATGGGGGCATTATAGTACTTTCACCCTTAATATAGAATTGGGACTTGTTTGGATCCCTCATTCTTTCCTTATTCAAACCAGAATTTTGTGAAGGAGAATAGAAGAGAGGAATAAACGTGAAAGAAGAGGAAGAGAAGAGAAGAGTCCCAATTTGGTCCAAGCTCCACACTTGCATGCAACAGAATCTGTCCAAGCTTTGATCCTACCATAATCTTCATCTTGCTCTCAGCTTCATCATCATCTTCTTCATCTCTAAGGTGAGTCCTTAGTTAGATACCTTGGGGAATTTGTATGCAAGGGTTTATGTTGGGAATTGGGGTTTGAGTGATAATCCATAATTGCATGCGATCAATTTGTTTAATTAATGAGTACATGTTGCATGTTGGTGATTCTGTATATATGCATGTTAAAAATTCGTTTGGGATCAATTGTGATACTTAGGAGTAATTGGATAGGCTTGGCACTGGTTTAGAACTCTTGAAATGCAGAATTTTTGGGTCTGTCAGCGATGTAACCGGTTACATGGTTGACGTAACCGGTTACATGTGTGAAAAAGGGTAAAAAACGCAGTTTTACAGTGATGTAACCGGTTACATGATTCATGTAACCCGTTACATTGCTGTTGGGCAGATTTTCCAAAACTTCGGAAATTCATAACTTTTGCGTCGTAAGTCCGTTTCGCGCAAACTTTATATCGTTGGAAAGCTAGTAACATGTACTATCTAATGAAATAGGTCCCCAAACCAGAATGTTTGATTTAACAATAGTGGAACCCCACTTAGTGAATCAATGAATTAGTATGAGAACTTATGTCTATCATTGATTAATAATTCTTATGTTAAGCATGGCATAGTTTGTTTATTGCTTATTATGATTGTGATACCCATATTTGAAAGCATTATGCCATTATGTTTTATACATGAAAACCTATGGACTCCATCGTTTTGGTTAAATGATTGGATTGATTGCTTTGTTTGTGACATTGACTTTATGTCATATTTTTTGTATGCTTGAATCGAAGTGGCCGGCAGGCTAGATTGGGACGCTGCTCTGACCGTGTAGTCTATGAGCCCTCCCGGACCGTGTAGTCCAATGGAATAACCCGTTCATGTGTATTGTTCGATATGGTGTGCATCTGAGCTACCGTTGCAGTGTGCTCGTGAGTTTCCGTACGGGGTTTTACTCACCTGGCATTAACACACTTGCGTGCTCGGTATGGTGGGGTTATGCGGCCAAGTAGGCTAATGCATAATGAGGTAACTCACCTCTAGTGAAGTCACGTAGACTAACACTAGGCTTTCGCCTGATGGGCTCAGGCGTCAAGGTGGCGGTTTGTACTCGGCGTAACTCACTAGCGTGAAGGAGGTTAACGGGACAATGACCCCAATTAGGCCAGGTCATCGCACGGCCATTTAGGCTTGTGTGGACTCGTTTAACCATCCTGCAGTGTGCTTGTACACGTCCCTTGACAAATAGGCAGGAGGTTACTCATCGAGGATGCATTTATTCCATAATCCTAGCCGGGGTTGTTTACACTTCTGGATTCCCCGTATATGGATGCGGGTTTGCATACTTGTTTGCTATACAATGTGTATTTGTTTTAGGCAAGTCCAATGGTGGACGAGTCACTTGTTTTCTCCGTACTTATACCGGATGTGAGGATAACCCTGAATCAATGGTGGATTCGGTTGTTGATGCATGTACCCTGTAGAACCGAGTGGACCCATAGGATAGGAGGACTCACTGAGATTTAGTAATCTCACCCCAATCAACTTATATTTTTTCAGGTGCAGTTTAGTAGTGTTTGGTCAGTAGCAGGTTTGGACTGAAGACTTGGAAGTGGTGATGGCTCGGAGACCTCGTTGGTTTTGACTTTCCGCTGTGCAAGATCCATTGAAGACACATGTTTTGTAATTATTATTATTATTTCATGTTGTATTCTAAATGGATCATCTTGTATCCTTAGCTTTTGTATGTACTCAATATCAATTTTAACGTTTCATGCATAATATACTAGTCAGTTATGTATGGGGTGTTACAATATATATATATATATATATATATATATATATATATATATATATATATATATATATATATATATATATATTAAATAGTCAAATAAAGTTGGTTAATAAAGTGTAAATGTTGGTTAATACATTTATAATTTAGTGTCAGAACATGATTAATAGTATATATTTTATTGGCTAATGAAGTAGTGAAAATGGTTAATAAATTATAAGTAAAATAAGTGATTAATGATATACAGCTTTTTATGGTTAATATATTTGTGAAGTTGGTTAATGACACATCCTTATATTTATGTTATAAAGTAAATTTTAAAAATAAATTATTTTTTATAAATATTATTTTTTAAAAATATTAATATTTTAATGAAAAAATATTGTTCACCGTATAAATACGGTGAACAGTGTATACGGTGAAATATTTGGTGTTCTGGACCATCCCAATTATCAAAATTAGCCCAATCCACTCATAAGTATAAAAATGGCTCAATAAACATTGGCCCATTCGTTCGAGCAAACAGAGGCCAGATTTCCTCTCTTGCCCATATATCGAGCACAACTAAACGGTGGTCTTCCCACGACAATAGACCATCCGAGCACGCTAGCTCTCCCGTCCCCGCCGACAACTAGTTCAGCCTGCTCGGATGAACGAAGACTTATTCAATCGTCACCTATATTTTTGGGCCCTGGAACCGCGCCAAGTCCAAAATATAGCTTAACCTATTCACACGCTAAGTAGAGCAATATAAATAGCCCTCTCCACTAGAGGGCAATGTATGGGATTCTCAGCCAAAAATTTTATGCTTTCTATTGCATCTCTTACTCTCTTTCTTACTTTGAAAACAGAGTGTCTTGCAGGTACAACCCCTTTTTTTCTCAACCCTCACCGAAGATCTTGCCTTCGTTGTTGCCCCAACTGTTCTGACTCCTCACGATCATTTGGTGCCATATTTTGATGTCAAAGTAGTATTAATGATTTTTTATTATAAGCAAATGTATTGATTTAAATACAAAGGACTTGCCAAGAATCATAATAATTTCTACAACCCAACGACTTCACTACAAGAAATGTTGTCCCTACCCACGTGAATTTGTGACGTGGTAAACATTTGGCTAAAAAATGGAAGTTGCGACGTGAGAGGCACGTCACTACCATGTTTACGAATAAAATATTGAAAATAACGTAAAGATGGTGGGAGAAAGAGTTTTTTAAAAAAAAATATATTTGCGACATGGAAGAAACGTCGCTACACTTAAATTAATTTAAAAACTCTAACAATCTGATGGAGGGATTTTTCAAATTTTGAAATATTGTGTTGTGTAGTGGATTCCACGTCGCAAAGTTTGTGTAAGAAAAAGCCTGACCACGACTTGACTTGGTTCTGACTTGACCCTGAAAAGAAAATTAATAAAAATATTTGTTGGCCTGTAGCGTAATGTTAACCACGTCGCAACTAGCGAAATGCTTGTCACGTGGCAAAGTTTTGACCGTTGAGAGTTGCGACGTGATTTTCACTTCGCTGATTGGCGTCATTTAATCCACGTCGCTACGTCCCAATAAATGAAATTAAAACCTCGCGCCCTGAAATCTGCAAAGTAGTTTAAGAGGGAAAGTTAAATTTAAAAATTTCATGTTGTGACGTGTATAACACGTCGCAACACTTTAAGAGAGCATTTAACTTGACTGTGTGCAGGGAATGGCGGGAGTAGCAGTAATTGCATATGACCGTTTGATTGTTGCGACGTGATTTCCACGTGGGTAAGTTGTGTCGTGAATTCCACGTCGCTGTGAACCTTATATATAACACCCTCATCGTTCCCAAATTTCCCAAATCTCATAAACTTTACAATTTCTCTCTTAAACTCTCAAACGTTTTCTCTCCTTCCTCCCCTCACATTTCCCTCTACTCCTCTTCTTCCATTAATTCTTTGCTTTTTTTTCTTCAATTGCAATTTCTATAAAGGTATGTTACTCTTAGGTATTTAATATCTGTTAATTTTTTTCTTCAATTGCAATATTCTTAGGTATTTAATTTCTGTTAATTTTTTTCTTTAAGTATTGAAGTGAAGAGGATTGAAGATATTTAAAGAAAGATTGGACAAATAAGATTGAAGGAGATTGAAGAAGAGGTATTTTTGCAATTTCATTTTTGATATATTATTTGGATTGTTACTTGATTTTTGGATATTATATTTATTTGTTTTAAAATTTGACAAATATTAGTTTGTTTTGAAATATTATGTTTTTTATTTTGTAAAATTTATTATTAGGTAAAACTAAATAATAATAGTTAATATTAGTTAATATAATTTATATTATATATTATATTTAAAATAGATTATATTTTTAAAACATAATATTTAAAATAGATTATATTTTTAAAACGGATTACATATTATGTATTTTGTTTTGTAAAATTTATTTTTAGGTAAAATAGAAATTATAGAATATGTAATATAATTTATATTATATTAATTTTTTTAAAAAAGAATATTATTTTAAGGCTGAATATTTAAATTTTTTATTAGGTAAAACGAAATTTATATTATATTATTATTTTTTAAAACATAATATTTATTTGTTAATGGAAAATAAAATATTTAATATGTTTAAATGGTAAGAAAAAAATTTAATGTTAAACAAAACTTATTATATATATATATATATATATATATATATATATATATATATATATATATATATATATATATATATATATATATATTGGTAAAAAAGAAAATGTAATATTTATAATTTAGTATGTTATTTTGTTTAAAGGTAAAAAAGAAAATTTTGGTAGAAAAATAGAATATGATAGTATTATATGTTAGATTTTTATTAATTGTTTTTTAATAAAAAAATAATAGTTATGTAATAAAAATATTCTATTAAATAAATTTAAAACAAACACATAATATTATTATATGTATTAATTGTAATATTTGTATTTAAAAATATTTTATTATTTGAAGCATATAATGTAGACTAATAATGTAGATTGTTAAATTTTGTATTAATATATATTTTTATTATATTAGAATAAAACTTAAAAAAAATAGAAAATAATAGTTATGTATTAAAAATAATTTATTAAATATGTATTTAAAACAAACACATAATGTTATTATATGTATTATTTGTAGTATTTGTATTTAAAAAAATACTGTATTATTTGTAGTATATAATGTAATAGTATAAAATGTATTAGTTGAGCATATATTGAATAGTTAAAAATTTACTCATATGAAATTGTATGATTGTACAAATATGCAGTATGGAATATTATCTGTACTATCGTAGTTGAGTGTACGATAGACTATAACCAGGAAGACGTGCACTTAAACCAAATTTCATAGAAGGGGTTGATGGGTTTATCAAGTGGGCATTTGTTCAGGAATGTTGTCGAAGCGAAGGGGGGGGGGTTACGTGTCCTTGTCTTAAATGTGAATGTAGACGTATACTTAGTGATCTAGAGGAAGTAACACGTAATTTACATAGAAGGGGTTTCATTAATAATTATTGGGTTTGGACGTCTAATGGTGAAAAAATGTCGATGAACGTGCCAGAGACTAGTAATTCGTATGCTTCAAGTAGTAGACCGACTATGGAATATGAGGAAAACTTTAATCTGATCAGTGACATGGTTGAGGATGCTTTTGGTGTGAATGTGACCTATGATCAACCTGAAGATTTTGATGGGGATGAGTTGCCGAATGAGGAAGCGCGGAGATTTTATCAATTGTTGAATGAGATGAATATACCGTTGTTTGAGGGGTCGTCGGACTCAAAATTATCAATGTGTGAGATTATTGGCTGCCAAGACAAATTGGAATGCTCCTGATTAGCTTTTGGAATTCTTCACAAAAATGATGATGGACTCGACTCCTATGAAAGACAACTTGCCTACAATTTTTAATGATGCAAAGAAGTTGGTGTCGAAGTTGGGTTTAAGTGTAAGAAAAATTGACTGTTGCATTAATGGTTGCATGTTGTTTTATGATAATGAGTTTGGTACTAATGATGGATTGTTGGAGGAATGTAAGTTCTGTGAGAGTCCAAGATATCAAATTCAAAGTATAGCTGTTAATCGTAAGCAAACATGTGTAGCAGTGAAGTCCATGTTATTGTAACCCCTTACAATCTCCCTCCTGAGATGTGCATGACAAAACCGTACATGTTTCTGACATGTATCATTCCAGGACCGTCGAGTCCAAAAGCTGGAATTGATGTGTACTTACAACCTATAATTGATGATTTGAAAAGATTATGGATTGGAGAATGCACCTATGATATATCCCGTAAAAAAACTTTACTTTGCGAGCAGCCTTGATATGGACCATTAACGATTTTCCAGCATATGGCATGTTGTCTGGTTGGGGTACACATGGAAAAATGGGTTCTTCGCATTGCATGGGATATTCTAAGGCGTTTACGTTAGATAAAGGGGGGAAGAGCTCGTGGTTTGACTGTCATCGAAGATTCCTACCAAGAAATCATACCTATCTAAGAAACAAGACGAATTTCAAAAAAGACAAAGTGGTAAAAGATCTTCCTCCGCCCCGATTGTCACCGGGTGCAGTATGGGACCAAGTTTGCCACCTACCAAAATTCACAGATATTGGTAAAGCATGTAGAATTCCAGGATATGGGGTCGAACACAATTGGACAAAAAGAAGTATATTTTGGGACCTCCCGTATTGGAAAGATAATTTGTTGCGCCATAATCTGGATGTTATGCATATTGAGAAGAATTTTTTTGATAATGTATTTAACACGGTGATGGATGTTAAAGACAAAACAAAAGATAATGAGAAGGCTAGACAGGACATGGAAAAGTGGTGTAATTGAAAAGAGTTGGAGTTGAAGCCTCAACCAAATGGAAAATTATTAAAACCCAAGGCTAGTTACACTCTAACTTCACAAGAGGCTAAAGCAGTTTGTAGATGGTTAAAAGAATTGAGGATGCCTGACGGGTATTCTTCAAATTTAGCAAGGTGTGCTGACGCTAACACTGGGAAGTTGCATGGTATGAAAAGTCATGATTGCCACATATTTATGGAACAATTGCTACCAATTGTGTTCGGTTCTCTACCCAAACATGTGCTTAATCCACTAACTGAAATTAGTCAATTTTTTTAGAGATATTTGTGCGTCAACTTTAAGAGTGGATGACATCATTAAGTTGGACCAAAACATTCCAATCATTCTCTGTAAGTTGGAACAAATATTTTCACCTGGATTTTTGGACTCCATGGAACATCTACCTGTGCATCTTGCATACGAAGCTTATCTTGGAGGACCTGTTCATTATAGGTGGATGTTGTTAGAAAAAGATTGAGAATCTATGTTCAGAATCTGGTTTTGATGATTACAAGCATATATTTTGTGAAGTAACATTTTATTACTAATGGTTTCATTTAGTGTGCAGATACTATGTTATAAATCTTATACAGGATTCATCATAAGAAGAGTACAACAACTACATCCAGAAGATTGACAAAGCTAAATATCAGTATCAGATGTTCTAATTAAGAACACGTCAAACAAGCCAAAGATCGCAGATCAGAAGCAAGAGAAGCAACAATCAGAGACAAGACTACTCAGAAGAATAAGCAATATCAAGGTCTACATACAACGGTCTCAATCAGAAAGTACATCAGAAGCTGCAAGGAAATAAACAAGAAAGATCAACCGCAAGAAGCTTTGCAAACATCAGAAGATCACACAAGTATGAAGATCAGAAGTTCTGAAGCTACAAGTTCTGAAGACTAAAATACAATGACATATAACATACAAACATCAGTTGAAGTCATATACAAACCAATGAAGAATCTACAACTCAGCATACAGATTAAATTAAATACAAAGAGCTTAGAATCTAAGGGAGATCCGTTAGAAACATCATCATAAGCAAAATGGTTGCAACATTAAATGGATCAACTCCCAAGGGCAAAAGAAGAAGCAAGTCACATGCAGCGCATTGGAAAGACAACCTTAATCAAAAGAAACACGCCATCTACTATAATCATGAAGTTAAGGATAAGGTTCTGCCGAGAACAACACTTGTCACAAAAGGCTCAATCTAAACGAAGCATTTAAAAGCAATATTCAAACAAGTCTCAACGGCTAGATTCCAACGGTAACATACCAAGCTCTATAAATAGATCAAAGCTTCAAACTTGAAGGTATGCATTCTGGTATGTGTCTGGGTATGTATCCAGAATGAGCATCAAAGCATGTATCTAGGATACATCTACAGAGCGCAGAAAAATGAGAGATCCTGAGAGAAAATCAGTAGAAGAAATTGAGTGTGAATAGCATATAAGTATCTTCATGAAATCATGCATCAGAAAATCCACAAGAGGCAACACATACTTAGTATGTGATAATCCAATGTGTTGTGATACACTAACCATATGCCTAATCTAAGCCAAGAAGAAAACCCTGCTGTTAAGTAGTATTCTCCATTAGAGTTATCAGAAGTTCACTGATACTTGATCAATGCATAAATTGTTCACATTGAATGACTTGAGAAACTGAATACACTGAGTTGTTGCTCGAATAAGTGTTTCATGTTTGCTTATGATCATTAAATGTGTTATCAGCTGTAACAAGCTTTATGATTAGTAGTCAAGAAGAAGATGAAGATCTACTCACGAGAAGCAATCAAGATGAGAGCTGATGCTCCATATATGCTTAAGTAGATAAGAAAAAGATGGTCTTACAAAAAGGAATTAATTTCAAGAGCTGAAGCTCTAATCTCCTTACTCAGATAAGAGAAGACCAGACCACAAGAAGCAATCAACATAGAGCTGCTGCTCTAAATCTGCTTGGGAGAAAGAAGAAGTGCAGATCAAATTAGAAGCAATCAACAATAGAGTTGTTGCTCTAAATCAACTTTAGAAGATTTGAAGATGAAGATCATGACAAGAAGCCTTCAACACAAGAGCGTTGTCTCTTAATATGCTTATTAGAAAATGAAGAAGATCTCATCCAGAAGTTCAAGAATAGAAGACCACAAGACTATATATTGTTCTTGTTATTAATTGTAAAACACATAGAGTTGTTGCTCGTAGTGTGTTATAGCTTAGGAAACTTCTGTAAAACACTCAGAGTGTCGTAAACAAATGTACTTAATAATGGGAGAAAATCTGCTTAATTAAGAAGCACTCTAGTAATCTCCATAAGATAGATGAACGTTATATCCTGCTGGGATCCCCGGTTCATTATCAGAAGTTAGTCACAGTGGTTTGCTGTGCAGGGTTAGTCACAACAGGTTGGTTGTGCAGGGTTAGTCATAGTGGATAGACTGTGCAGGGTGCCTGAGTCAATGGATGTTATATCTCGCGGAGATCACTGAACAGGTCATTGTCCAGATGGTTAGTCACAGCAGTTGGCTGTGCAGGTTGTGAGTCACGATGGAGGTTCGTACAGGTGTAATCATGATTTGGCTATAGTGGATTAAGACCTCTGTTGAGAAGCAAATCACCTGAAGAAGGTGGACTGGAGGTAGCCTTAGTTAGAAGGTGAACCAGGATAAAAATGAACGTGTCTTTTACTTTATGCACATATCATTTTAACTTAGAACTTCCAAGTTTTAATCTGCAGAACTGTACTGAGCAAGTCAGAAGTTCTGATATCCTTAAGAAGTTAAAATGAACATCTTATTGGCTATGTAGTTATAAATCTTCATGCTTCCGCAACTTCTAAGCATAATCCAATAGATGACTACGCAAAAGAAAGAAAAGACGTTAAAGAAAAAGAAAGGGAATTTTAAATTGATAAAGAACAGAATTCAATCCCCCATTTCCTGTGTTTTTCTCCACCTTCAATTGGTATCAGAGCATGGCTCTATATTTATCTCAAGATCAAACACTTAACCGTGTAGAGAGATATAGAAGGAGAAAAACCACACTGAGTTGAAATCAAAGACAAATTCAGACACTCAGTATAATCTGAAGATGTCAAGGCTCTTTAGCGCCAATTAAAGGAAGAAGACAAGACAAAACTTCTATTTAAGAAGATGATCAACACAGCAGTGATCAAAAGATTAATGAAGAAACAAACTCATCAGAATCGAATCTAAAGAAGAAGACATTGTGGGAAAGAAGATTCTGAAGCAAGGAAAGGCAGAACATTTTCTCAAATGAAGACATTCAAAATCAAGAGATAAACAAGTAAAGTTGACTCAAGCCAGAATGATCAACTCCACTTAGATAAGATACGGTCAAGGAATGAAGACCTTCAAGACAGAGATCAGAAGAAGAAAAAGACTAAATCTCTTCATCATAAGATACTCAAGCTCAGTTAAAAACAAGAAGGAAGGTTTATTACTAAATACATTCAGATCTTTCTAAAACTCTCTCTCTCTCTCTTATAATTTTACTGAATGAGTTTATTTCGTGTGTATATTTACTTTAATTATTGTCTACTCTAATATCTGTCACATTATCCATGCATATGTTGCATCTTTAGTTTCAACATTATTTACTACATTTCTTTCATATTTATTTGTTGTCTCTAAAATCTATCTCTGTGCTCTCAACACATGTCACCATCACTTATCTGCAAATACATGCTCAAAAATGGCTAACACCTCATTATCATTTTCCCTCTTACGAAAATGCTTGATATAAGTGTGTCCTAATCAAACTTGTTCTGAAAAGAAAAGTTAATTAGATATGCTGTTACTAAAACACCTAGTTGTTATAGACAAGATTGAGAATGCTGAAGATCTCTTAAGTCTATCAGAAGTTCTGATCTCACATAACCTCTAAAAAATAGGACATAAAAGGATTAGTTGTATCTTAAAAGGGTTTAAAAAAAGTTTTCAGTATTTATGAGTTTTCAAAACCTCCGGCGATTAAATTCCGACCTTTGGTGTTTCATACACGCAAAACCCTTGGTTTATGAACACATGCTCAAATGTTTTCTAAACGGCTAAGTCGGCGTAACTCGTAGTCCTATGTCCTAGGTACCTGTTCCAAATCTCTTCGTATCACGCTATCTCCTCCCAACTGTTAGGATCATTAATTGCGAATAATAATTAAGTTTAACTAGGGGTTCATTTTTCAAAACTGTATCCATCGTTATTTATATCTCCTAATCTACTCATTAGCTTTCATCTCTTCTCTAGTCCTTTTCAATCCAATACACTTCCCTTTCAAACCCATCTTCTACTTCTCATCAACCAATTTCCTTCTCAATAGATTTCCAACCATACCTCCTTATTCTCAAGGAAAATTACATATTGAAGGATAGAAAAACACTTAGAAAGGGGGGGGGGGGTTTGAATAAGTGTAGTTTCAAAACTCGTAAGATAAAAATAATTTGCACAAGTATTTTTATCCTGGTTCGTTGTTAACTAAACTACTCCAGTCCACCCTATACAAGGTGATTTACCTCAACTGAGGATTTAATCCACTAATCACACGAGATTACAATGGTTTTCCACTTAGACAACTTCTAAGTCTTCTAGAGTCTTCTGATCACAACTTGATCACTCTAGGAACAACTGCTTAGAGACCTTCTAAGACTTCTCTAGAGTATACTGATCACAACCCGATCACTCTAGTCCTTTACAAATTAATGTAAACAAATTCTAAGAGTATTACAATTGCTTCTTAAAAGCTATAATCACAAACTGTGATATTTCTCTTACAGATTTAAGCTTAGACTCACTAAAGTATTACAACAGTAATGTAGTGAGGTTGAAGATGAAGTTTCTGAGCTTTGAGTTGAACAGCGTTTCAGCAAGTTAATATTCACAGAAATTGTTAAGAATTTGGTAACCTTGCTTCTCATCAGAACTTCATTTATATAGGCGTTTGAGAAGATGACCGTTGGGAGCATTTAATGCTTTGCGTATTCCGTACAGCATTGCATTTAATGTTTCACTGTTTTGTCAACTACCTCGAGCCTTGCTTTTGCTGTGACTACTGACATTGCCTTTAATAGCTTCTAACGTTCCTTTTGTCAGTCAGCGTAGCCTGCCATCTAGTACTTGATTCTAATTTGTTCTTTGTAAATACTACGTTGAAAATCATCAGAGTACAAACAGCTTGGTGCAGAGCATCTTCTGATCTTCTGATCTTGATATGCTTCTGAGCGTGATTCCATGACTTCAGTGCTTCTGCTTCTGAACTCAAGTTCTTCTGATGCTTCTAATAGACCATGTTCTGATTCTGCTTGACCATCTTCTGATGTCTTGCCAGACCATGTGCTGAAGTTGCATACTGAACCTTCTGAGTCAAAGCTTCTTAGCGCTGATTTGTGCATACTCTTTATATATTTCCTGAAAGGGAAATTGCATAGGATTAGAGTACCACATTATCTTGAGCAAAATTCATATACATTGTTATCATCAAAACTAAGATTATTGATCAGAACAATTCTTGTTCTAACAATCTCCCCCTTTTTGATGATGACAGAAACATATATAAATGATATGAATTTGCAATCAGAATAACAGACGGCAAAAGACAATTACACAGTTATAGCATAAGCATATAAACATAATGTGAATGTGTCTCCCCCTGAGATTAACAATCTCCCCCTGAGATGAATAATCTCCCCCTGAAATTAATACTAGAAGAATTTTATAAATAAAAGACTTCCCTGAGTATTTCAGTAGAGACGTTCACATATGCTTGAACTTCAGAACATTCACTGCTTCTGATTTCTGCTTCCATAGGACAGCTTCAGAACATTGAATTTCTTTAGATCCTCAGAACATTCACAGCTTCTGATTCCTGCTTCCATCGGACAGCTTCAGAACTTGAATTTCTTTGATCCTCAGAACATTCACAGCTTCTGATTTCTGCTTCCATCGGACAGCTTCAGAGCTTGAATTTCTTCTTACATCACTTCATGCTAGATTGTATCAGAACATTGTTGAATGTACCAGAGCATCATCAGAGCATCTCTACATCCTGAAATGTTACAGAACAAAACTAAACGACAAAAGTCAGCATGAATGAATCAGAACATAAAATATGTTTCAGAACATATAATATGTATCAGAGCCATATAAGCCATATAAAATGTATCAGAACAAATAGACATAATGTTTCAGATCATATTCTATCATTAGAATATCTGAACATTCTTCCTTCTTGCTTCTGATTCTGAAGCTTCATAGCACTCAGCTTGCTTCAAGAATCCAAGAACATATTCATCTTGTTGCTTATTGATCTTGAATCTTCAATTCCTGCAACAACAAAACTTAGAAACATATGAAGCTTGCAGCTTCTGTTAGTAATGTGGGGGCTTTCTTCCCGGCAACTGCTAATATAAATCAAATCATTTATCACTATTTCTCCCCCTTTTTGTCATAACATCAAAAAGAATGTAAAAGATTCAGATGTAAGCACAGGATAAATGGAAAAAGAAACAAATAGTCATTGATAAAATAAGAAGAAGTACAAGAGTTATGCAGAATAGGCTTTTCATTGATTAACCAAACAGAGTTACAGAAGATGTATGCTGATACACAAGTGCAACAAGCAAAGAAAACTACAAGGACACAAAGACTACAACCCTAGCCTAGTCCTAATCTAAGCCAGCATATCATGAATCCCAGCGTTGTTCTTGCTCTTGCTTGGTCATCAAATCTTGAAACTCTGCATGCCTGAGCAGCTCCCAGAGAAAGAAGTAAATGAATACAAAAGAGGAACTGAGAACAGTTCACCATGAGAGAGCGTATTCTCAGAAGGGCTTTCCCTTAACATAGAAGTTAAGTCCTTATGGAACCTAACTTCATCCAATATCTCAAGAAAGTCTTCTTCCTTTGGACAAATGTTGATAACAGCATCAAAGAAGAGATCTGACTTGAGAAAAACTTGGAATGCCATCCCGAGATATGTTTCTCATCCTGTAACCGATTAACCCTTCCATCCGTTCTATTCAAATAGATCATCCACTTTTGAGACTTAGTTTCTTCAACTGGTTTAAAGTTTTGATGAAGGGAACTAGGCGAAGGATTCATGATGAACGCTAGATCGATGAAGAATGAACTAGGGTTTACGCAAAAGATATTCATAGAAAAGTGAGAGAAAGAAAGAGAGAGCACAAAGATTGATTGAAGAATGCAAAGAAATGGAGAAATAAATAGAGGGAATGTGGGGAAGGAAACGTTCTAGGGAAGGGAAACGTTTGACGGATATAAAAACGAAAAAGAAAGTAAAAGAAATGATGAATGGCATTTAATGTTACGTGACAAGAGGAGAGAGAAATTATGACAAATGAAGTGATAGAACAGTTACCTAGGAAAGGCGCCTCCTCAACTGCACGTATGCTTGTCCAAATAGGGTAGACACGTGTTACCATCTGGAAAGCTAGATACAGCTGTATTTACTTTAAAAGATATTCTGAATCAACTTAGACAATGAAACGTTAGTAATAAGCGAGTCACTACTTCTAATTGATTTAAGATCAGAACTTCTTATAAAACGTTAATCCAATCTCATTTCAGAAGATAGCCATACATAAGATTTTCTCATCTTCTCATTCTGGGCATAAATCCATACTGATATTCTTCAGAATGAACTTAAACCTATCTTCAGCCAGGGGTTTTGTAAAGATATCAGCCCACTGATGGTCTGTATCCACAAAGTTTAAAGATAAGACACCCTTCTGAACATAGTCCCTTATGAAATGATGTTTAATCTCTATATGTTTAGCTTTTGAATGCAATATAGGATTCTTAGATAAACAAATAGTAGAAGTATTATCACAGAAGATAGGAATGTTACTCTCAAATATTTGATAATCTTCTAACTGACTTTTCATCCAGAGCATTTGTGTGCTACAACCAGCAGCAACAACATATTCTGCTTCTGTCGTTGAAAGAGCAATGGTTGCTTGCTTCTTGCTGTACCAAGAGATTAGATGACTTCTGTAAACTCGTTTTTTTGAGGCGAACTGACTCCTTGCTCTTTTTTTTATTATTTTTTATATTTTTTGCAAGAGTCGCCACCGACTTTTATTTTATCCAAAAAAGGAAAGGCATAAAAGAACAGAAAAAAGACCTTTTGACAAATTTTGGGTTCGGGGGGTTGGTTATACAAAGGGAAGGTTTTAAGCACCCTTTGTATCCATGGTTATCCATGGGCTCTTAATTGCTTAGCTCACTTTTTTAAATGCTTTGTTGATTTGAAAATAGAAGAAGTGAAGATGGACAATAGGTCACATAGGTCTCTGAAGAGTTTCACCGGGAATAATGCCCTTCAAATACCAGATGAAAGTTTTGAAAATAGATGAGAAGTTTTGAAAATACGTTGTTTGAAAATGGAAGTGTTTGAGCAAGCAATTAGGAGTTACTTACTCTCAATTTATAAGATCTTTCCTGTACGTTAGCAAAATAGACAAATAGAAAATAGCGGAAACATAAATAATATGTCCAATTGGACAAAGAAAAAATAGCATAAACATAAATAATACGTCCAAATGGACAAAGAGAAAATAACAGAAACATAAATAATATGTCCAAATGGACAAAGAAAAAATAGCATAAACATAAATAATATGTCCAAATGGACAAAGAAAAAATAACAGAAACATAAATAATATGTCCAAATGGACAAAGAAAAAATAGCGGAAACATAAATAATATGTCCAAATGGACAAAGAGAAAATAGCGGAAACATAAATAATATGTCCAAATGGACAAAGAAAAAATAGCAGAAACATAAATAATATGTCCAAGTGGACAAAGAGAAAATAGCGGAAACATAAATAATATGTCCAAGTGGACAAAGAAAAAATAGCAGAAACATAAATAATATGTCCAAGTGGACAAAGAAAAAATAACAGAAACATAAATAATATGTCCAAATGGACAAAGGAAAAATAACAGAAATATAAATAATATGTCCAAGTGGACAAAGAAAAAATAACAGAAATATAAATAATATGTCCAAATGGACAAAGAAAAAATAACAGAAATATAAATAATATGTCCAAGTGGACAAAGAAAAAATAACAGAAATATAAATAATAAATAATAAAATAAAGCATAAAGCAAGAAATATAAAGAACAATATAATAAAATGCGGAAATTAAAGTCAATTGTTAGTATGTTAAAGATAACCATCTTGAAACTTGTCAAGTATGTTATCAAAGTTAGTAATAAAGATTGATGGTGAGTGAAGGATGTTCTTGGATTTAAATTCAATGGAACTTTATCAGAAGCTTGATAAAATCATAGCGACTACACGATAAAATTCCATAAGTCTTAAATCAACCGCATACAATTCTCTTCCATGTTTGATCTTTTTTTTATTCCAATTCAAGACAAAGAAAAAGATAAGAAATAATATCAAATAATATACAAAAATAAATATAAAACAAATTAAGCTTAATATTTTTTGTGATTTTCTTGGAATTGATTTTAAGTTAATTAACAAACTAATTAAAACAAATAATTATACAAATAATTAAACTTAACAAAAAATATTCTTTTTTATGTCAAAAATTAGATTATAAAAATATAAACCTAAATCTAAAAGGAAAATATTTTTGGAGTTTTCTTTTTTATTGGTTGAAAATAATAAAAAAAAGCAATATTTACATAATTACTAATTAATTAAGCAAAATAAATTAATTATGAAAAGAAATAAAATATTTTTAGGTTAAAAATTAAATAAACATTTTATCAACTTAAAACTAAAATTAAAACTTTTTTTTTTGAGAGATTAAAAATATGCATAAATATGGAGTTTTTAATTCATGAACTCCTAACACTACTACATATTAAAAATTACATTGTACTTACTCTATGATGTCCCAAGAGTGGAATAGAGTGATTGAAATTGATTGAAAGTGGCTATTTGAATGAGCCTTGATTTTTACAAGTTTCTTGAAACTTTTGCAAAAAATATAAACTTAAGCTATGACTTTGGGGTGATTGTTGTTGTTCTTTTGTGTTCCTTCCCCTCCTTTTTTCCTCTTCTTGAATGAAGAAAATGAAGTTCTATTTATAGGCAAAGAGTTTGATCTTGGAAGCCTTGCAAGTGGAAATTGTCATGATTGATTTTGTGGAAAAAATATGATAATGGAATATTTTCAATGAGTGTATTTCTTAACCATGGTTAAAACACTCAAGTATTATTCTCTTCAATCTTGCAATAATATATTTAAGCATCTTGAATTGGTCTTGATTGGCAACCATAAGCATCTTTGATAATATCTTTGAATTATCTCACTTTAATTAAACTTTAAATGAATAAAATTTAATTAAAATGAAATAAAAATGTCATGAATCATGGATGGGTCGTGAATGCCCTTTAAACATATGAGAATCAAGATTGAATCACAAAAGAATTGGCCTTTTTGAAAAAAAATCAAATTTTGGTCATTACTTGTTTCATGCATTTTTCCAAAAAAGGTCAACTTCATCAAGGCATATCTCCCTCAATTTTGATCCTATGAAAGTGTTCTTTAACTTTTTGGAAAGCCCAAGATGTCCTCTACAAGCCACTTTGGAAACGTTTTTGCATTTGGAGAAGTTATTTTGATGATATGGGCTTTGACAAAAAACTGCTTTTTGTTGACTTTCAAAATGACCCGTAATGTTTTGGCTTATATCTCTTAGGCAGAAGCATTTTTTGACCTTGGTCCCAACATCAAAGTTGTAGAGAATTGAATTTCCTTGAGAATGAGCTTTGGTTGGAATTTTTCTGATAAATTATGAGAGAGTTATGGTCGGTCAAAGTTCAGTTGACTTTTAGCTAAAAAACTCTAATTTTGCAATTTTGAGTTTTGTCGATTTCTGAACTTTTCTTGATGAATTATGATCAACCATTGATCACATGATGAATCTTTTGAAAAAATATGGATGTTGACAAAAAATTACATTTTTGACTGTCTGTTGACTTTTTGGTCAAACTGGTCGTCTGTTGACTGTTTGAGCTGTTGACTGTGCGTCTGAGCGAATCGAAGTTTGAAAATTTGTCTGGTGGTATTTTGAGACATATGGAGATCCATGAAATCCATTTGAGGTCTCAAAAACTCGTTCTCCTGAAGAAAAAAAAAACAAAAACCCTAGTTAGGGACTGTTTGTGTAGGAGACAGTTAGGCGTACCTGATTTTTGTGCAGTGTTGAGTCTCTGTTGACCACGTGATTATCAGAAGACTTCTAGAACAAAATCTTGGAAATTTGAAGTGCAAAAAAAATTGATTTGACTGATGGTACAAACACGGAGAATTGCGCTGATAGCGGGTTTGACTGGTAACTAGCTGTCCGGGTATTAACGTAACAGTTAAAGTGAAAATTCAACAGTTTAAAGTTAATTTTTTTTCTTTTTTTGTTTTTGTTGTGTTAATGGTGAAAAATTTATTTACCTGAGCTGTTAGAAAAACACAAACATAATAAATAAATAAAATATACTGTACGCGAACGGAAATACCGATAATAACCTTGAAAAAAAATATTTAATGCACAGAAAAATAAATATTTAACACACATAATATTATCTTGATAATTAAACTACCGTACGACAGATAGTACAACATTTAATACTAACAGTACAAATATTACATAATATAATGAACAGTACGACAAATAAAATAAACGGTACACTATTTGAAAGCGACAGATACAACAAACTTTAAAAATGACGATTAATAATCCATGCTATGAACAACAGAAAATAGATGATCGGAAGTGTAACCATCGCAGGTCCGCATTTTTCAGGACTATGCAGACAAAAGAAGAACATGATCACCGTAAAAATAGTGATGACTATAAGAAAAAGTGTATCCATCCACTTTGCCATTTTTGCCGAGGAAGAAGAGAAAATAATTATGAGATAGAAGTTTGAGAAATTTGGGAGATGAGTGAAATTTGATGTGAGAATTTATGGAAAAAATGAGGAGTATTTATAGAGTGAAAAGAGAGAGATAGAGACGTTGGGAGTGGAGTGTACCGTTTGAATAGTAGTAGGATTTGAAAAAAAAGTATGGTAGGTTTTGAAAAGAAAAAGGTATAGAATAAAGCTAGGATTTGATTTTGAAAAAAAAGATTTGAAAAGAAAGAAAGAGATTTTGAAAAAAATAATATAGTATAAAAATAAAAATTAGTGGGAAATAAAACCAATAATAATTTAATTGTTACCAGTATAATCTGAAACCCGGACTCCGCGCCTGCAAATTTTAATTCTGCACGAACTGCGTCAGCATTATTTATCTGAAAATAAATCTCAAATAAACAGTGTATGAAGTGATAAACAGTATTTGGCGTTTATGAAAGGATAAATTTAACAGCGAACTAAAATACTGTATAAAAAAATTCTAAAAATTGAGTATTCATAAAATCAGGATATTTATGAAATAAAAATCCAAGATTGTATAAAAATCCAAATTTTTAGACAGAAGTCTGTTGACTTCTTTTTTTGAAAAAAAGAACACGGGCGAATTTTGGGGTATAACAATGATGATCATAAGACTTAGAAAATGATGGGATCTCAGAGGTCAAAAATTGGGGTGCAACAACTTCCAAGAAATTGACAACTTCCAGAAGTACTTTTCCTCTCAATTCTATCTCCAGCATAGTCAGCATCACAGAATCCTACTAAGTTGTAATCTTTGGATCTTCTGTAAACTAAACCAACATTAGTAGTACCTTTCAGATACCTCAGAATTCTCTTAACCGCAGTTAAATGAGATTCTCTCGGATCTAATTGGAATCTAGCACACAAACAAACACTGAAGAGAATGTCAGGTCTAGAAGCAGTTAGATATAGAAGAGATCCAATCATACCTCTGTACAACTTCTGATCTACCTTCTTACTTACCTCATCCTTACCTAGGACACATGTTGGATGCATAGGAGTTTTGGCTTCTTTACTTTCAGAAAGATTGAACTTCTTCAGAAGTTCTTTCACATACTTCGTTTGATGAACATATGTTCCATCAGAAGTTTGGTTGATTTGAATCCCAAGAAAATACTTGAGTTCTCCCATCATGCTCATTTCAAATTCAGCCTGCATAGATTCAGCAAACTCCTTTCCAAGTGTAGCGTTAGATGTTCCAAAAATAATATCATCAACATATATTTGACAAATTAAAATATCCTTTTTAAATGTTTTACAGAAGAGAGTAGTGTCCAATTTTCCTCTAGTGAAACCATTTTCCAGAAGGAAAGAACTCAAACGTTCATACCAAGCTCTAGGAGCTTGTTTCAATCCGTATAATGATTTCTTTAATTTAAAAACATGATTTGGAGACATGGAGTCTTCAAAACCAGGAGGTTGATGGACATAAACTTCTTCATCTATGTAACCATTTAAGAAGGCACTCTTAACATCCATCTGATAAAGAGTGATGTTGTGTTGAGTGGCAAAAGAAATTAATAGACGAATAGATTCTAACCTGGCCACTGGTGCAAAGGTTTCTGTGTAGTCAATCCCTTCTTGCTGACTATAACCTTGAGCAACCAGTCTGGCTTTGTTTCTTACCACTTCTCCCTTCTCGCTTAGCTTGTTTCTGAACACCCACTTAGTGCCAATGATGTTAAATCCTTTTGGTCTAGGAACCAAGTCCCATACATCATTCCTTGTAAACTGATTTAGTTCTTCTTGCATGGCAATTATCCAGTCTGGATCTTCTAGAGCTTGATCAACAGAAGTTGGCTCGATCAAAGAATCTAGACCTAATTGACAATCTGCATTGTTCTTAAGGAATGCCCTTGTTCTAATGGGATCGTCTTTCTTTCCAAGGATCACATCTTCTGAATGAGCTGAAGCAAGTCTAGGTGATCTTCTGATTGTTGGCTCTTCAGAAATCCTGAGATTCTCTAAAGATGCAGCAACTTGATCTTCTGGTCCATTGCTTGTGAGACTGCCAGCTTCTGCAGCTTTGCTTCTTGGTTCTTCAACTTCTGAAATATCAATGTCAAAATCTGCAAAATTCTCAAACTGCTTTGGCTTTTCAAGACCAAGCTTATCATCAAACCTGATATTGATTGATTCTTCTACAATCAATGTTTCAGTATTGTATACTCTGTAGCCTTTGGAGCGTTCAGAATATCCAAGAAGGAAACATTTTTGTGCCTTAGAATCAAACTTACCAAGATGATCTTTAGTGTTCAGAATAAAACAAACACATCCAAAAGGATGAAAATATGAAATGTTGGGCTTTCTGTTCTTCCACAATTCATAAGGAGTCTTATTTAGAATAGGTCTTATAGAGATTCTATTTTGAATATAACATGCAGTGTTTATTGCTTCTGCCCAGAAGTGCTTAGCCATATTGGTTTCGTTGATCATGGTTCTGGCCATTTCTTGTAGAGTCCTATTCTTTCGTTCTACAACTCCATTTTGTTGTGGAATTCTAGGACAAGAGAAATCATGGGCAATACCATTTTCTTTGAAGAACTCCTCAAAGAATTTGTTCTCAAATTCACCACCATGATCACTTCTGACCTTTATGATTTTACACTCCTTCTCAGTTTGGATCTGAGTGCAGAATTCAAAGAACACTGAATGAGACTCATCCTTGTGTTTCAAGAACTTTACCCATGTCCAGCGGCTATAATCATCAACGATGACTAATCCATATTTCTTCCCTTTGACAGATGCTGTTTTGACTGGGCCAAACAGATCAATGTGCAAAAGTTCTAACGGCTTTGAGGAAGAGACAACATTCTTAGACTTGAATGCAGGTTTGGAGAACTTGCCCTTCTGACATGCTTCACAAAGAGCATCTGATTTGTATTTCAGATTAGGGAGTCCTCTGACAAGATTTAGTTTGTTAATCTGAGAAATCTTTCTCAAACTAGCATGTCCTAATCTTCTGTGCCAGACCCATTGCTCTTCAGAAACAGACATAAGACAAGTCACCTTCTGATTCTTAAGATCCTGAAGATCTGTCTTATAAATGTTGTTCTTTCTCTTGCCTGTAAATAGGATTGAGCCATCCTTCTGACTTACAGCCTTGCAAGACTTTTGATTAAAGATTATGTCATAACCATTGTAACTTAATTGACTTATGGACAATAAGTTATGAGCTAATCCATCTACTAGAAGAACATTAGAAATAGAAGGAGAGTTACCAGACTTTATAGTTCCTGAGCCAATAATTTTGCCCTTCTGATCTCCTCCAAACTTCACTTCTCCAGCAGATTTAAGCACCAGGTCTTGGAACATAGACCTTCTTCCTGTCATGTGTCGCGAGCATCCAGAGTCCAGGTACCATGACATGTTGTGCTTTTCCTTCTTTGCAGCCAAGGATATCTGCAATAGGAATAATCTTTTCCTTAGGTACCCACAATTTCTTCGGTCCTTTCTTGTTAGTTCTCCTCAAGTTCTGATTGAACTTGGGTTTAGCAAAATATTTAATAGGAGGAACAACATGATATTCTTTAGGTTTGTCAGCATGATATTTCTTAGGATGTGTCACATGCTTCTTGGTGTGAACAGTGTTAAACTTCTGTGCATGTGAAGTGAGCCTAATATCATGTGCATGGCCATATTTGAACTGATCATACAATGGCTTGTATGTGATCTTCAGATCATCAACAGGTTCAAATTTATGTAAGGTATCACCCTCATAGCCAAAACCAAACCTTCTGTTTCCAGAAACACCATATATCATAGAAGCAAGATGACTTCTGCTAATACTTCTAGATAAGAACTTTCTGAAGCTCGAGTCATATTCTTTCAGAATATGACTCATGCTAGGAATGGATTTTTCTGTTTCAGAAGGAGATCCACTATCTTTGGATAGATTTAAAACTTTTTCCTTCAGTTCAGAATTTTCCACTTCCAGCTTCTTAGTTTCAAATTCAAATTGCTTCTTCAGCTTTTTGTATTTGATACTAAGATGAGCCTTGAGTTCCAGAAGTTCTGTTAAACTGGAAACTAACTCTTCTCTAGATAGTTCAGAAAATACCTCTTCAGAATCTGATTCTGATGTAGATTCTGATCCATCATCCATTGTGGCCATTAGTGCCAGATTTGCCTGCTCATCTTCAGAGTCTGATTCTGATTCTGAATCATCCCATGTTGCCATAAGACCTTTCTTCTTATGAAATTTCTTCTTGGGATTTTCCTTCTGAAGTTTTGGGCACTCACTTTTGAAGTGTCCTGGCTCATTGCATTCATAGCACCCAACCTTTTTCTTGTCATATCTTCTGCCTCTAGAAGATTCTCCTCTTTCAGGCTTCTTTGAGCTTTTGAAGCTCCTGAACTTCCTTTGCTTGCTTTTCCAGAGTTGATTGACTCTTCGGGAAATCATGGACAGTTCATCTTCTTCTTCTTCTGATTCTGATTCTTCAGAATCTTCTTCTTCAGCCTGAAAAGCGTTAGTGCATTTTTTAAAATTAGATTTTAATGCAACAGACTTACCTTTCTTCTGAGGTTCGTTTGCATCCAGCTCTATTTCATGGCTTCTCAAGGCACTGATAAGCTCTTCCAACGAAACTTCATTCAGATTCTTCGCAATCTTGAATGCAGTCACCATTGGGCCCCATCTTCTGGGCAAGCTTCTGATGATCTTCTTTACATGATCAGCCTTGGTGTAGCCTTTGTCCAGAACTCTTAATCCAGCAGTCAGAGTTTGAAATCTTGAAAACATCTTCTCAATGTCTTCATCATCCTCCATCTTGAAGGCTTCGTACTTCTGGATTAGTGCAAGAGCTTTGGTCTCCTTGACTTGAGCATTTCCTTCATGAGTCATTTTCAAGGACTCATATATGTCATGAGCCGTTTCCCTGTTAGATATCTTCTCATACTCAGCATGAGAGATAGCATTCAGCAAAACAGTCCTGCATTTGTGATGATTTTTGAAATCTTTCTTTTGATCATCAGTCATTTCGCTTCTCGTGAGCCGTACACCAGTAGATTTAACAGGATGTTTGTAACCATCCAACAGAAGATCCCATAGATCAGCATCCAGACCAAGAAAGTAACTTTCCAATTTATCTTTCCAATATTCAAAGTTTTCACCATCGAATATTGGTGGTCTAGTGTAACCATTGTTACCATTACCATTGTATTGCTCAGCAGAGCCAGATGTGGATGTAGATGTATTTGTTGAAATTTCACCAGCCATCTTTTACTGAAGCGTTTTTCTCTTCCTGAATCTTTTCTAAACACGGTTAAGTGCTTGCACCTTAGAACCGGCGCTCTGATGCCAATTGAAGGATAGAAAAACACTTAGAAAGGGGGGGGGTTTGAATAAGTGTAGTTTCAAAACTCGTAAGATAAAAATAATTTGCACAATTATTTTTATCCTGGTTCGTTGTTAACTAAACTACTCCAGTCCACCCTATACAAGGTGATTTACCTCAACTGAGGATTTAATCCACTAATCACACGAGATTACAATGGTTTTCCACTTAGACAACTTCTAACTCTTCTAGAGTCTTCTGATCACAACTTGATCACTCTAGGAACAACTGCTTAGAGACCTTCTAAGACTTCTCTAGAGTATACTGATCACAACCCGATCACTCTAGTCCTTTACAAATTAATGTAAACAAATTCTAAGAGTATTACAATTGCTTCTTAAAAGCGATAATCACAAACTGTGATATTTCTCTTACAGATTTAAGCTTAGACTCACTAAAGTATTACAACAGTAATGTAGTGAGTTTGAAGATGAAGTTTCTGAGCTTTGAGTTGAACAGCGTTTCAGCAAGTTAATATTCACAGAAATTGTTAAGAATTTGGTAACCTTGCTTCTCATCAGAACTTCATTTATATAGGCGTTTGAGAAGATGACCGTTGGGAGCATTTAATGCTTTGCGTATTCCGTACAGCATTGCATTTAATGTTTCACTGTTTTGTCAACCACCTCGAGCCTTGCTTTTGCTGTGACTACTGACATTGCCTGTAATAGCTTCTAACGTTCCTTTTGTCAGTCAGCGTAGCCTGCCATCTAGTACTTGATTCTGATTTGTTCTTTGTAAATACTATGTTGAAAATCATCAGAGTACAAACAGCTTGGTGCAGAGCATCTTCTGATCTTCTGATCTTGATATGCTTCTGAGCGTGATTCCATGACTTCAGTGCTTCTGCTTCTGAAATCAAGTTCTTCTGATGCTTCTGATAGACCATGTTCTGATTCTGCTTGACCATCTTCTGATGTCTTGCCAGACCATGTGCTGAAGTTGCATACTGAACCTTCTGAGTCAAAGCTTCTTAGCGCTGATTTGCGCATACTCTTTATATATTTCCTGAAAGGGAAATTGCATAGGATTAGAGTACCACATTATCTTGAGCAAAATTTATATACATGGTTATCATCAAAACTAAGATTATTGATCAGAACAATTCTTGTTCTAACACATATGTCCCACCGAAAGCAGTGAATTTTTCAGGGATTGTCTGGAAAAGCAAGGTGGTCTAACTATGTTGCTCTTCTCCATGGAAAGGTCTTTCCAAACCTTGTAAAAACCTTCTGGAAGGAAGCCTCTATTAGTAATGACAATTGCAACATCTCGGCCAAAATTCATGGCATCCCCTTTGTCATTTCCGAAGAATCAATTGCTGAAACAATTGGTTATCTGGCTAACCCATCTGCTATGTGTCCTGATATGTTTGATCAATGGAATGCTGCTAACCCTGTCACTAACAGTGTAGCCAGACATATTTTCAACAATGTAGAATCCCTTTCTCCTCTAAGACGAATTCTGTTTAAATTTGTCCTATCAAACTTAACACCCAGGGGACTTTTTCATCACTTGTGTCAAGCAGAGATCGCTTCATGATTCACTGGCTTGCAAATGGTCGACCACTAAATCTTCCTGTAATCATCTTCCGTCAGTTAAGGGAATCACTTATAGCCTTTGAGTGTGGCCAAAGTTTCCACATCCCTTATGGAAGAGTTCTATCAGCTGTATTTGTTTCTTCTGAATTAGTTCAGATCATTCAGAATGTAGAGTTTGAGAAAAGTAATGACATTCTTATGGAAGAAGAGTGTTTACCATCCATTGCGTAGATTTCCATATTGTTATCTATTTGTGGCTTTTAGTTAAAGATTTAATCTATAATGAAAGTCTGCGTTTATGTTTAACTATTGAATATATTCTGTTAAAATGCCTGAAAAATATAAAAGAAGAGTTAATGGGTATACTTTTAAAAGAAGATAGTTCTTCTAGTATTATAACATGTTCTGATATGCTGGTCATTATATCCTCTAAAAAATTATTGAACATAGTAGACTCTGACATAACTTAAGTAAAATTGAAAATTATCTACATGTGGCAAAAGAAGTTTGTATTCTAAGCATCATTCCTGTTAAGACTTCCAAGAAAAACCCGTGCACTGATAAAACGCTATATCCAAACAAATTGGCAAAGTTAGGAATTCTCTCAAGAAGTCAGTAGCATATCCTTCATTCAGATATATATCTTAGGGGGAGATTGTTAGAACTCAAGATTGGCTGAATAAAAAACAAATAGGATTATTAATTCAGGGGGAGCCATAAACCAGAAAATAATTCATAGGTGTATCTAGCTCGGGGGGAGAGTGTATATCTCAGGGGGGGAAAAGAGAAAAGAAATAGATTAGATTAGTAAATCAGTTGCTTGATTAAACAGAGAAATGATTTCTAAGTCTGATCCTACCCTCTTAAACGCTTTTTGATAATAACAAAAAGGGGGAGAAAGAGTAATACATTTTGATGAAAATTAAAGTTGCTTGTTTGAACATGAAAAATGAGATGAAGTTTACTTGCTTAACTATTATCCTCTCATAAAATCGTTCCATCAAAATACATGGTTTTTGTCATCATCAAAAAGGGGGAGATCGTTAGAACAAGATTGAGAATCTATGTTCAGAATCTGGTTTTGAAGATAACACACATATTTTGTGAAGTAACAATTTTATTACTAATGGTTTCATATAGTGTGCAGATACTATGTTATAAATCTTATACATGATTCATCATAAGAAGAGTACAACAACTACATCCAGAAGATTGACAAAGCTAAATATCATTATCAGATGTTCTGATTAAGAACACGTCAAACAAGCCAAAGATCGCAGATCAGAAGCAAGATAAGATCCAAAAAGAGACAAGACTACTTAGATGAACAAGCAATATCAAGGTCTAAATACAACAGTCTCAATCAGAAAGTACATCAGAAGCTGCAAGGAAATAAACAAGAAAGATCAACCGCAAGAAGCTTTGCAAACATCAGAAGATCACACAAGTATGAAGATCAGAAGTTCTGAAGCTACAAGTTCTGAAGACTACGATACAATGACATATAACATACAAACATCAGTTTAAGTCATATACAAACCAATGAAGAATCTACAACTCAGCATACAGATTAAATTAAATACAAAGAGCTTAGAATCTAAGGGAGATCCGTTAGAAACATCATCATAAGCAAAACGGTTGCAACATTAAATGGATCAACTCCCAAGGGCAAAAGAAGAAGCAAGTCACATGAAGTGCATTGGAAAGACAAGCTTAATCAAAAGAAACACGCCATCTATTATAATCATCAAGTTAAGGATAAGGTTCTGCCGAGAAAAACACTTGTCACAAAAGGCTCAATCTAGACGAAGCATTTAAAAGCAATATTCAGACAAGTCTCAACGTCTAGATTCCAACGATAACACACCAAGCTCTATAAATAGATCAAAGCTTCAGACTTGAAGGTATGCATTCTGGTATGTGTCTGGGTATGTGTCTGGGTATGCATCTGAAGTATGCATCCAGAATGAGCATCAAAGCATGTATCTAGGATACATCTACAGAGAGCAGAAAAATGAGAGATCTTGAGAGAAAATCAGTAGAAGAAGCTGAACATGAATAGCAGATAAGTATCTTCATGAAACCATGCATCAGAAAATCCACAAGAGGAAACACATACTTAGTATGTGATAATCCAATGTGTTGTGATACACTAACCATATGCCTAATCTAAGCTAAGAAGACATCCCTGCTGTTAAGTAGTATTCTCCACTGGAGTTATCAGAAGTTCACTAATACTTGATCAATGCATACATTGTTTACATTGAATGACTTGAGAAAATGAATACACTGAGTTGTTGCTCGAAGAAGTGTTTCATGTTTGCTTATGATCATTAAATGTGTTATCAGCTGTAACAAGCTTTATGATCAGTAGTCAAGAAGAAGATGAAAATCTACTCACGAGAAGCAATCAAGATGAGAGTTCATGCTCCATATATGCTTAAGTAGATAGGAAGAAGATGGTCTTACAAGAAGGAATTAATTTCAAGAGCTGAAGCTCTAATCTCCTTACTCAGATAAGAGAAGACCAGACAACAAGAAGCAATCAACATAGAGCTGCTGCTCTAAATCTGCTTGGGAGAAAGAAGAAGTGCAGATCAAATCAAAAGCAATCAACAATAGAGGTGTTGCTCTAAATCAACTTAAGAAAATTTGAAGATGAAGATCATGACAAGAAGCCTTCAACACAAGAGCGTTGTCTCTTAATATGCTTATTAGAAAATGAAGAAGATCTCATCCAGAAGTTCAAGAATAGAAGACCACAAGACTATATATTGTTCTTGTTATTAATTGTAAAACACATAGAGTTGTTGCTCGTAGTGTGTTATATCTTAGGAAACTTCTGATAGGATGTTTAGGCACCAGAAGTGACTTCAAGTCAGAGTGTCGTAAACAAATGTACTTAAGAATGGGAGAAAAACGGCTTAATTAAGAAGCACTCTAGTAATATCCATAAGATAGATGAACGGTATATCCTGCTGGGATCCCTGAACGGTTCATTATCAGAAGTTAGTCACAGTGGTTTGCTGTGCATGGGTTAGTCACAACAGGTTGGTTGTGTAGGGTTAGTCACAGTGGATAGACTGTGTAGGGTGCCTGAGTCAATGGACGTTATATCTCGCAGAGATCACTGAACGGGTCATTGTCCAGGTGGTTAGTCACAGCAGTTGTCTGTGCAGGTTGTGAGTCACGACGGAGGTTCGTGCAAGTGTAATCATGATTTGGTTATAGTGGATTAAGACCTCTGTTGAGAGGCAAATCACCTGAAGAAGGTGGACTTGAGGTAGCCTTAGTTAGAAGGTGAACTAGGATAAAAATGAATGTGTCTTTTACTTTCTGCACATATCATTTTAACTTAGAACTTCCAAGTTTTAATCTATAGAACTGTACTGAGCAAGTCAGAAGTTCTGATATCCTTAAGAAGTTAAAATGAACATCTTATTGGTTATGTAGTTATACATCTTCATGCTTCCACAACTTCTAAGCATAATCCAATAGATGACTACGCAAAAGAAATAAAAGACGTTAAAGAAAAAGAAAGGGAATTTTAAATTGATAAAGAACACAATTCAATCCTCCCCTTTCTTGTGTTTTTCTCCACCTTCAGATGTATCCATTTGAAAGGTTTATGGGTGATTCTAAGCGATCAGTGAAAAATAAAGCTAGAGTTGAAGGATCAATATGTGCGCATTACTTGCATCGGGAGACATCACATTTTTGCAGTCACTATTTCAACAGTTTGATGTAAACTCCAAAAATCATAAGAAATCCTGTAAATGTAAACGTGAGAATCATGACGTTTCGACGTGATTTCCATGTCACTATTTAGTGACGTGAGAATCATGACACAACCAAGTTGCCACGCTCTCCCAAGCGACATACATGTCCACGTCGCTAATTATGTGCTGTGACGTGATATTCCATTTTGTGGCATGGGAATCACGTCGCTACACATCTTATTTTTTGTAGTGCTTGATGCCTATTACATGCCACACACAAGAAATAATTTTATATTACTAATAACATAATCTAATTTGCGCATGTCATTTTGAGAAATCTAAAACATTTGGGGAAAAAAATACAAATTTTCCCTATTTTATGAAGATTTATAAATTTTGTTCCTTCAGTAAAATTTATAACATTTTTTATGACGTGACGGTGACACATTGTTTTTTTAACCTTTATATTTTTTATTTTAGATATATTATTTTTTATTTATAAATTACAAAATTTAGTTGAATAAATTAATATTACTACATTATGTTAACCATTAAAGTCTTCATCAACATTTAACAAAAATTCAGCATGTCAACTTAAGAAAATTTCGAACTTACTTATTTGATTAAATTGAAACTCAATAACTTCAATCCAATATAAATAAAACTAAAAAAAATCCACAAATCTTTTATTTTTCTTTCTATTCATCACCTACAATAAGGTGGTTGGACTAGGCAACATACCTATATGAAAGTGTGGAAACTTCTTGGAGATAGAGGTATTGAGTGGCTCACCAAATTCTTCAACAAAATTTTGAGGTCAAAGCAAATGTCGAATGAATGGAGAAGAATCACTTTAGTTCAAATCTATAAGAATACGGGGGATATACAAAATTGTGCAAATTATAGGAAGATTAAGCTTATGAGACTTACCATAAAGTTATGAGAAAGAATGATTGAACGAAAACTAAGAAAAGAGACTCAAGTCAATGAGAATCAATTTGGTTTTATGCTTGAGAGGTCGACCATGGAAGCAATATATCTTCTACGACGGGTGATGAAGTGATATCGAATGAACCAAAAAGACTTGTGGAAAGCATATGATAGAGTGCCTAGAGAGATTTTATGGAAAGTCTTAGAGAAGAAAAGGGTTAGGATTGTATATATTCGAACTATCCAAGATATAAATGAAGGGGTATCAACTAGACTACGAACACAAGGTGGAGAGACAGATGACTTCCCCATTACAATAGGTTTTCACCAAGGTTTGACCTTAAGCCCCTACTTTTTTATGTTAATTTTGGATGTACTCATAGAGCTTATCCAAGAGCTAGCACCGAGATACATGATTTTCGCATATGATATAGTCTTATTGGGAGAGTCGAATGAGGATTTAAAAGAGAGGTTGGAGACTTGGAGGAGAGCTTTAGAAACACATGGTTTTCGCCTAAGCAGAAGTAAGACGAAATATATAGAATGTAAGTTTAGCAAAAGGAAAAGTGTTTCTAACCTAGAGGCGAAAGTTGGAGACCATATTATTCAACAAGTCACGCAGTGTAAATATCATGGGTCTATAATACAAAACAATGGAGAAATAGACGAGGATGTAAACCATCAAATTTAAACTGCATGGTTGAAATGAAGGAGGGCTTCAAGGATTGTATGTGATAGAAAGGTGCCTCTCAAGTTGAAGGGAAGTTTTATCGGATTTCGGTAAGACCAACAATCACAACTTCTAAAAACAAATATAACAAGGGTTGCAAAAGATTTATAACAACGGTTGAACAACCGTTATTAGGTAGGGTGTAGTTATAAGTGAATTATTTACAATCACGATCTACTACCCGTGGTAGTAAACTTTATAGTCTGCTACATACAACCACGGTTGTATTAAACAATCATTGTTATATGTCTTTTAATAAAATAAAAAATGCACCAGTAGCACAACAACACTAGCAAGAAGAAGGAGGAGGAGGAGAAGAAGAAGAAGAAGAAGAACACCGTCAACAAGAACAACAACAACAACAAAACAACAACAATAACAAGAATAACAACAATAATAACAACAAGAAAAACAAGAACAACAACAACAACAACAATAACCAAAAACAACAACAACAACAACTAATATTGCTAACTTGAATCCATACTTTCCTTGTCTCATTGAAGTTGGAGAAGTACTGATGATGGAGTTCTAAAATTTGTTTATGAAAGAAATGATATTTTTGAATTTTTTATGGAAGAAATAATATTTTCGAGCTTAATTTAGTGGAGAAATAGAGTCACTACTACAGAAAAAACATCTAATGTCGGACGCGAAATGTGTTTGACCTCGGCTACGAAAGCGAGGTAACGAAAGGGCGTCATAAAAAGCCACCCCTTATCACCTCGGATATTAAAACACCGAGGGGTAAAGTTAACTACACATGGGTACGATTTCCAACATCAGCATTTTTATTTAATTTCGAAACTGGATGACGTGCCCAATATTAACACTCGGAGTTTTGAAGAACCGAGTTAATAAATCAATGTTCTTAACAAAAAAAAACAACAACAACAACAGTAATGGTGAGAAATAACAACAACAAGAACAACAGTAATAAAGAACAACAACAACAACAAGAGCAACAGTAATAAAGAACAACAACAAGAACAACAAGAACAACAGTAATGGAGAACAACAACAACAACAACAACAATATTAACATCAATGATACAATTCTATTAGGAAGCAAACAACATACAATGTACACATCATTACATCAAATTACGCACGAGAAAGAGTGGAAGAAATATCAAAGAAGGGAAAAGAACTTTGAAAAGACAAAGAGATGTAATCATTCAATAGCTCGAGGGATCTAGTCAACCAGAAGATCTTTCTAACTTTCAAGAGAAGAAAACGCGGAAAAATAAAGAAGCAATAATTAGAAGAAAATAAACTTCGCCAGGTGTTCGTTAGAATCCTCGGTAGGATTTCCACAAAATTAGCGTTGTTGAATAGCTGATATCAATGACGATTTCAACTCGAAATCGTTTCGATTGATTGCAGGGGCAGTAATGCTCTTGTGAGGCTCTTGTTGTGATGGAGCAGCGTAATCTCTAAGTGGACGGTTTTGTGGTCCTTCAGCCATGTCTACTTCTGGTTTGGATTCTGGTTCAGATTTAGGCTCAGATTCTGATTCTGAGATGGATTCAGAATCAGACTTGAATTCGGGTTTAGGAAAAGGAATCGCGTGGTTTAGACAGTAATTCCTTATTGCTTGTCTTACGCGAAGAAGACGTTCAGGTTCGCTTGTCAGTTGTTCTAGAGCTTCGCCTTGTGAGTGAGTATTTGGCATACAACCGACAAAAAAGAAAAATAAGGTTTTGTTGCTCTAGTCAATATGGTGCAACAGAGAAATCGCACTAAATGACTAATCAGTCCCCGACAACGGCGCCAAAAGATTGATCGGAACTTTATAAGTCTATCGGGATACTGACTGCAAGTGCACAGTCTAGTCGCTTAATTTTAAAAGATATCGAACCCACAGAGAGTGAGGATCTATATAGTACGATCTTATGTTACTAAGTTAGCTAAAGCTATCGATTTTTTGGTTTTAGGGAGAGACAAATTAAATGTAATCTTAATTAGATAATAGGATATTAGGGTACCGATATGTAATACTTAGACTTCAGGGTTCAACAAGTCATTGGCATAAATTAGATATAAAGGTACTTTTTGTAACACTCCAAATTCTACCCAAAAATATCATGCGAGAAATCAGAGTATTTTAAAAACTATCAACAAGCATTTGGGATATCACATTTACTTCATATAACAACTCATAAACAGATACATAGCACTTTAATCTCAGAGAAGCACAAAACAACTTATAACGGCTCTTAGACAAACCAACTTCATTTTAACATGCAGCGGAATCATAACATTCGACTTTATAAACAAATCATCTTATTTAATAGGAAACAACTTCAAACATCATAGTACTTCTCATTATCCAATTTGGAAATCAACAACTAAAACATGAACAACATAGAAACAACAATATAGACAACCCCCGAGTGCTACGTATCAGAGCGACACACCAACCGGACACGATGAAGCTACAAACTTCCACAGCTATACTTGAGTACCTGCCCATTTCCCATGGTAGGGGAAACATCAGCAGAAGGGGTGAGATATCAAACAGTATAAAGGAAAGTATGATAATAGATATAACAAGATAATATCATACACAATTCACCACTTCTCAATATAAGCAATTTGCATCACGACAACAACATGGATCATATATTCCAACTTATACACATATATCATTAATACATATATATATATATATATATATATATTCACAGTCTCATCGTATATGTTTCATTCACGTACATCATATCTACAACACATCAATAATCAATATCAAATGAATTCAACTTCACAAACTATGCATCCACACATCATAACAATGAATCGAATGCAACTCGGTATACAAACTCGAATGCGACTCAAACTATGCATATGCATGTGGTACCAATCGGAGCTTCAGCTCCCGTCACCAATTGCCATTTGGCCCGTCATGTTTGCCATAGTTTTCAGGCCGTCATGTTTGCCATAGTTTTCAGGCCGTCACAGAGTATGCATATGGAATGTAACTCGACAAACAAGACAACACAACATACTCATCAAAATCACATATCGTCACGAGGCATAAGCCTATATCACAATCACATTACCATTTATTCGAGTTAATTCATGTCACTATAATATTTCATCTTCACTTAGTCACAAAATCATCCTCACAAATATACAACATCACGTATTCACAAAATCGTCACAAATATACAATTTGCATATCATCAAGATCATTACAATTATCATCATGTTTCGGCACATCGGCACAATTACTCAATTTCACATATTAACACAGTTATCACAATTATCATCATAATCTACTAAAATAACGACAATTATCTAGGATTCATACCATAAGGTTAATCACATAACAATGCACAATAATAATCATATTGGCAATCACAACATTACTCGCAACAAAGACATCCAACCCGAAATCACAATTTTTGGTCAATTCTCATAATAATCTCAATATGCCAATATGTCAAGTAAATCAAATCGACTTTTAATCATCAACTAAATCAAGTAGAAATAATGTTAATTATCAAAACAACATCATTGGCATAACAATATATTATTCTCAACTTGAATATTCAACCAAAACACAATTACGGTCAATTTCTCAAAATACCGTAATTTACCGATAAACCGAATAATTGGTCCAAGTCCAAGTATATTCCAATCACATAGGCTTATTGGAATTAATTCAACTAATAATTTAATTATCCAATTAATAATCAAACTATATTAATTTCAATTCAACTATTATATTTCTATTCCATTATTTTCCAATTCTACAACCAAAACTCATTATTTCACTATCAATGGTTTACCCACAACAAACACAACATTCTAATACACATAGATTATCAATTGCACACAACTTATCACATTTATATCATCACATTCCAACAAATCATCAAATACCCAAAATTGCAACATAGAAGAACATGGATATCAAAGTATAGAATCAAACCCACCATAACATACTATCATACAACCCTTTAACATGAAAGAACCCCACCCTTACCTTGACAAATATGGACTCTTTCACCATAGCTCTAAGTTTTTCTCCAAAATAAATCCTTCAAACATAATTTAGAGACACACCTAAAAACTAGTTCGGAAATCAGCTTATCAGACGAACTTAAAACCCTCAAAATCAAAATCGCTTCGGTCAGAACTTACCTCTATGAGTCAGGAACGTTATGTCAAAACCACGCGACGATCCAACGGTTGGATTGAGAGATTCATCTGTTTTGCTAAGGCGACTCAATGCTGAAACTTGCTGCGAAAATGAGGTTTCTTCTAGCTTTTCTCTTCCACCATTGTTCTCTTCCCTTTTGCCTCTTTTCTCTTCTTCCTATCTTTTCCTCCAAATGAAAATAGTAACTTCTAAAACCCTAACCTTCTCTTACTATCTCACTTATGTCAATTGGGCTTAACCCACCAATCCATCCATTATGTTTCTATCACTTAGGCCCATTTAGTTATATCTCTCTAATTACTCAGTTAAGCCAAATAACACAAACACACACTCATAATTAAATACTTAAATAATGATTATATTACATAATAACTAAATAAATAAAGAATTATTAAAAATGCCAAACAATATAGTTACTAAAATAATAGCGAATAAAATGGGGGTGTTATAACTCTCCCCCACTTAGAATATTTTCGTCCTCGAAAATACAATCGACACAACCATCTCATCGCCAAAACTACACTTACTCTCTCCATACTCACACGAACACAAAGGCATTCCACACCTTCGACCATACAAAGCTTCAAAGTACAAGCTCTCAAAAGATCCTTAAGCTACTGAATCGTCTTCTCCATTTGACCATCAGCTTGCGGATGATAAACAGAACTCAAACATAACTTAATAATCAAAGTACTCTACAAAAATTTCCAAAATCTAGAAGTAAACTTCGGATCTCTATCAGAAACAACACTCGAAGGAATACCATGCCAAACCACAATCTTTTCAAAATACAACTTTGCAAGTCTCTCCATCGGATAATCCCTGCTTATCGGAATAGAGTGGGCAAAATTTGTCAATCCATCTACAATGACCCAAGTTGCCTCACAATTAATCGATGTCCTCGACAAACCCAAAACAAAATCCATAGAAATGCTATCCCACTTCCACTCAGGAATGGACAACGGTTGCATCAAACCAGATGGTTTCTGATGTTCAATCTTTGACTTCTGACAATTCAAACACGAATACACAAATTCCGCAATATCCTTCTTCATACCTCGCCACCAAAATAACTTTCTCAAGTTTTGATACATCTTAGTAGCACCAGAATAATTACTCAACCACTTTGATGCCCTTCATCCCAAAAATTCTCTTTTTCAAATTTGAAACATCAGGAAAACAAATTCAATCACGACATCTCATGACACCGTTCTCATCAATCCGAAAATTATCACCTTATCCTCGATCAATCAATGTCATCTTGTCAACCAATTTCAAATCCGATTTCTGACCTTCTCTAATCTCATCAAGAATACCACAAGTAAGCTTCAACATACCAAACTCAAATCTCGAAATTATTCCAACAATTCCAATTCTTGAATCATCAACATAGACATATGCAATTATTTCCCACTCAATGCATTGGCTACAACGTTCGCTTTTCCCGGATGGTAATTCAAACCAAAATCATAGTCCTTCAAGAATTACAACCATATTCTTTTCCTCATTATCAACTCGTTCTGATCAAACAACTACTTCAAACTCTTGTGTTCACTATATACCTAAAATCTCGATCCAAACAAGTAGTGCCTTCAAAGTTTCAAAACAAAAACAACGGCGGCCAACTCTAAATCTTGCGTCAGATAATTCCTCTCATGAATCTTAAGTTGCCTTGAAGCATAAGCTACCACTTGCCCTTTTTGCTTCAACACAAAGCCTCACAGAACCTTCCTTCTTCTTTAACCAACAGAACAGGTGCACCCCACGGCGACACACTCGGACGAATAAACCTCTTCTCAAGCAAATCCTCAAGTTGAATCTTCAACTCTTTCAACTCTGAAGCTGACATCTGATATGGATCCATCGACACAGGACTGGTTCCAGGAACTAAATCAATCAAAAATTGAACTTCTCTTTCCGGCGGTAAATCACTTACATCTTTAGGAAACACTTATGCAAATGTGCAAGCTATCGGTAATTCATCAATCGTTCTTTTCTCATGAACATCCAAAGTTGCCAACAACATAAACAACATCGCACCATCTTGCACAGACTCATTCACTTCCAATATTATCAAGCTGGCAAGATAAGTCTATCACATCCAATACGATCCCGTCTACTATCAACAAGAGATTAAGGGTGATCAGTTCCTCAATTTGTCAATAGATAGCCGACAACCATAATGGTAGCGTAAACCATCGTTACTCAACTGCAATAGAATCCTTTACGTCACCAAAAGTACCATACTTCAATAACTCCCAAAATCATCTGAACATGCTAACACACACCTTGTGATAACATTAGAACAGAATTCCTTTACACCATTATCAACACTTTTTATTATTGGAATCATACTCGTCCCTTCGCATTTCTAACTCCGACTTGAACGTTCCAACAACTTCGACAACTTTTCCAATCTCTTGCCAAGGATCCCTTGAAAAGGTCTACCGCAATCTGTCGCTTAATCATTATTCTTACGTCAACATCCTACGCAACAGTTACTTAAACTGATAACTTCACAGTCCACCAATAATGCTGAATATGGCAACTTCCTAAATTTCATCTTATAACAATTATCCTTATTCCAAGACGTTCTGACTTGTTAAACAACCAAAATCTTAAATCCATGTTACCTTCGAATTCGGAAACCAACAAACTTCTACATTCCTTGCTCTGTCTCCTTAAGCAATATATTGCACCAATAACTTACAACTGAAACATATCCGAGAAGCACAACTTCTCCCCTACTTCGCTCAAACTAACCCTGCAACAAAACGAACAAGCACCAACAGTGTTTCACACACATGTGTACTAAGGAATAAAACACTAACAGCATTCAACTGTCACACAACTCAACTGACTCGACAACTCGGCCGGACGGACCAACCAGGCTCTGATACCACTAATGTAACACTCCAAATTCTACCCGAAAATATCATGCGAGAAATCAGAGTATTTTGAAAACTATCAACAAGCATTTGGGATATCACATTTACTTCATATAACAACTCATAAACAGATACATAGCACTTTAATCTCAGAGTAGCACAAAACAACTTATAACAGCTCTTAGACAAACCAACTTCATTTTAATATGCAGCGGAATCATAACATTCGACTTTATAAACAAATCATCTTATTTAATAGGAAACAACTTCAAACATCATATTACTTCTCATTATCCAATTTAGAACTCAACAACTAAAACATGAACAACATAGAAACAACAATATAGACAACCCCCGAGTGCTACGTATCAGAGCGACACACCAACCGGACACGATGAAGCTACAAACTTCCACAACTATACTTGAGTACCTGCCTATTTCCCATGGTAGGGGAAACATTAGCAGAAGGGGTGAGATATCAAACAGTATAAAGGAAAGTATGATAATAGATATAGCAAGATAATATCATACACAATTCACCACTTCTCAATATAAGCAATTTGCATCACGACAACAACATGGATCATATATTCCAACTTATACACATATATCATTAATACATATATATATATATAAATATATATATATATATATATATATATTCACAGTCTCATCATATATGTTTCATTCACGTACATCATATCTACAACACATCAATAATCAATATCAAATGAATTCAACTTCACAAACTATGCATCCACACATCATAACAATGAATCAAATGCAACTCGGTATACAAACTCGAATGCGACTCAAACTATGCATATGCATGTGGTACCAATCGGGGCTTCAGCTCCCGTCACCAATTGCCATTTGGCCCGTCATGTTTGCCATAGTTTTCAGGCCATCATGTTTGCCATAGTTTTCAGGCCGTCATAGAGTATGCATATGGAATGTAACTCGACAAACAAGACAACATAACATACTCATCAAAATCACATATCGTCACGAGGCATAAGCCTATATCACAATCACATTACCATTTATTCGAGGTAATTCACGTCACTATAATATTTCATCTTCACTTAGTCACAAAATCATCCTCACAAATATATACAACATCACGTATTCACAAAATCGTCACAAATATACAATTCGCATATCATCAAGATCATTACAATTATCATCATGTTTCGGCACATCGGCACAATTACTCAATTTCACATATTAACACAGTCATCACAATTATCATCATAATCTACTAAAATAACGACAATTAGCTAGGATTCATACCATAAGGTTAATCACATAACAATGCACAATAATAATCATATTGGCAATCACAACATTACTCGCAACAAAGACATCCAAACCGAAATCACAATTTTTGGTCAATTCTCAAAATAATCTCAATATGCCAATATGTCATGTAAATCAAATCGACTTTTAATCATCAACTAAATCAAGTAGAAATAATGTTAATTATCAAAACAACATCATTGGCATAACAATATATTATTCTCAACTTGAATATTCAACCAAAACACAATTACGGTCAATTTCTCAAAATACCGTAATTTACCGATAAACCGAATAATTGGTCCAAGTCCAAGTATATTCCAATCACATAGGCTTATTGGAATTAATTCAACTAATAATTTAATTATCCAATTAATAATCAAACTATATTAATTTCAATTCAACTATTATATTTCTATTCCAATATTTTCCAATTCAACAACCAAAACTCATTATTTCACTATCAATGGTTTACCCACAACAAACACAACATTCTAATACACATAGATTATCAATTGCACACAACTTATCACATTTATATCATCACATTCCAACAAATCATCAAATACCCAAAATTGCAACATAGAAGAACATGGATATCAAAGTATAGAATCAAACCCACCATAACATACTATCATACAACCCTTTAACATGAAAGAACCCCACCCTTACCTTGGCAAATATGGACTCTTTCACCATAGCTCTAAGCTTTTCTCCAAAATAAATCCTTCAAACATAATTTAGAGACACACCTAAAAACCAGTTCGGAAATCATCTTATCAGACGAACTTAAAACCCTCAAAATCAAAATCGCTCCGGTCAGAACTTACCTCTATGAGTCAGGAATGTTGTGTCAAAACCACGCGACGATCCGACGGTTGGATTGAGAGATTCATCCGTTTTGCTAAGGCGACTCAATGCTGAAACTTGCTGCGAAAATGAGGTTTCTTCTAGCTTTTCTCTTCCACCATTGTTCTCTTCCCTTTTGCCTCTTTTCTCTTCTTCCTATCTTTTCCCCCAAATGAAAATAGTAACCTCTAAAACCCTAACCTTCTCTTACTATCTCACTTATGTCAATTGGGCTTAACCCACCAATCCATCCATTATGTTTCTATCACTTAGGCCCATTTAGTTATATCTCTCTAATTACTCAATTAAGCCAAATAACACAAACACACACTCATAATTAAATACTTAAATAATGATTATATCACATAATAACTAAATAAATAAAGAATTATTAAAAATGCCAAACAATATAATTACTAAAATAATAGCGAATAAAATGGGGGTGTTACACTTTTCAGAATAAATTATTTGAATTAAAAACTCTTATACACTCTCGTGTTTATTGATTTAGATTATACTAGCAGCTCTAAAGTTTGCTCTTTCTAAATCATTTAAAAATTGAAAATACTTTTTGAAAATCAAATAAAATATAATCAACTCTAAAGCGCTCTCGCTGTATTTAGAGTTGATGTTTGATGACTATTGTCCGGTAAAAACCTCAGACTCTCGTTGTGTTGATTTTAGACCTTAGTTTGTAATTTACTCTCATAACAAAACAATTTGGTATTAGTTTTAGAAATCAAGACCAAAAAAATGTTTAATAATTTTTATGCCAAATCGTTATTGGACCTTTCGGTTCAGTGACCCTACATACCAGTGTTGGAAATTTAGCTAGACATATTATTTGTTACGAGCATGCAGAAACAATATGGAAACATAGGTTCAATCATGGCAATCAAATAACAGAGTAAATAAAGCATGAAAATAGAAATCTGGAATTTAATTAATAAACTGGAATAATCTTCAAGTATCGAATACTCTTCAATACACGTACAAACTTCTTCTTCGATTACAATTTAAATTCCAAAATAAAAAAAAATACTAAATCTATGATGCAATAGCTCCTCGATGTGATAAACTATTGCTTATGGAAGGTAATTAAGAGGGCTAGAAACTAAGGTTGCAAATGAAAATAGCAAAGTAGAAAAGTGCAGTAAACAGAAATTGCAAGGTAACCGGGAGCGAAGAGAGAACTTTGAGGCTTCAGTAAATGCTCCTTTTATAACCACCAATGCTATGACCTAAGTCTTCCTAAAATCTAGGGAGCACCACTTGAATTATGTGAAGAAACTGTCAAACGAGTGGGCTTCTGTTTCAATTGTTCGTTGGCTACCCTGTTTCAATTGTTATAACACTTGTGTCGTTCGTGATAGGTGTGTGTGTCGTGGGGCACATATTTTAGTTGTGTGTCGGTCGTAATGGGGAGTTGTTCCGGACGGCACAGCCTTCTGTCATGGGAAATTCTGCAGACACTTCCGCTAGATAGCATAAGTGTGCTATTTGGCCACATTCCTTCATATTTCTTCATGCAAGCTTGGTTAGATGCAAATACCTGAAAACATAGTAAAAATACCAACGTGAAGCAATATAATCGATAAAAACGGAGAGCTAATTCATGTTAAATAAGCTTAATATTCGATACAATTTTGTGGTATCAGCCACCTTATGTCACGGTTGGAACTTCCAACTGTGGTGAAAAGTGGCTTAAAAAATGTCTAATTTAGGACCCGTTTGTTTTAGCTTTTTTTTAAAAAGATTTTTATAGTGTTACATAATTTTGTGAAAAAAAAATTTACAAAGAAACTTTTTATAAAAGCATTAAATAAAAATTTTGTTTGAATAGTTATTCTTAAAATGTGATTTTAGGTATTTCATCTATTTATGGAAAAAAATTGATATCAAAATTTCAAAAAATTACTTAATTTTGAAGCTATTTCAAATAGATTTTCATAAAAATTATTTTTGAAATACAACTTTTTAAAAAAATTCCGATTTTTGACCAAGTTTTGATCTTCAGTAATGTATAATTATGTTATAGGATGTCAAAATTAGTGTTTCATTTTAGAAAAAACAAATATTAAAAAACTTGTAATATTTTGAAAAACAATTTGAAAAATCTATTTTCAATAATAAAAAATTCATTTTTTTAAAGCTGAAACAAACAGACCCTTAATAGATTCTACCACGGTGGATCTTTCGGACGTGATAACGTGAACGTTGTTATATATCCTTTTGTAGTAGTGATAAATTCTAGGATATGCCTGGTTGAGGTTTAAGTAATTAATTCTCCATTTGATGTTCATCTTTTTGACATGTACAAGTACAACATTTGTTAGCTATGTGGGAGACCTTGTCTCATATGCAAAGTTGATTCTCATGAGATCTTTTACAATTTTCTTGAATGGCAGGCTACCTCGAGGTCTATGTTTAGCATCTCCTCATCAGACTAGGCGAATAAATCATTAATTTAAGTCATAAGACTTATAGATAAGTGTGACTGCTGTAACGGAAAATTAACATTTGTTGTTTATGGACACCTCACTAATAGACTTTCAGGTTTCAACATTTCAAAATTAATTAATTTTCATTGAGCAACTTTGCTTAAGGCGTCACATCTTCTTCACTAGTATAAGGAGTTATCATTATCTGCAAATTCAGAAGAATAAAAAAAGGACCCTTGAATGAGTTTTTAATATAGAAGACTTGATCACAATGGAAACAACTTTAGGCATGAAACAAGATATAAATTCTGATATTCTGAACTCAAGCAAAGGAAATCTACCAAGTGATTATGCAGCATATTAAAATCTTGGACAAGACTCAAAGAAACATGTAATCATAATGGTTTAAGGACACTGAAGTTGGAAGGAATCGTTTATATAACATATCTCCACCAGAAATTTAACATAACTGTTTTAACTAAACAGCAAGACAATACTTAAAATCTTAATTAGGAAAAATAAAATAAAAAGCTAAATAGTCTTGGCAATAATGTGTTCCATGCTAGTTTTAAGCTCCTTTAGATGGTGCTCCAAATCATCTATTTCAACCACATGGTTATTCTCATCAACCAAATTTGTCGTAACCACAATTGTAGATTTGATCTTCTCAATTTCTTCTGAGGACAGCTTTGTATCAATATCACTTTTCATTAAAGCCTTTCTCATTTTGTAAATGCAGTCATCCAATGCATTTACTGCATTGGCCTTCCGTAGGAATTTCTTGTCTTCAATTTGGTAATTCTCAGCTTCTTGAATTAATTTTTTAATTTCCTCACTTGACAATCTATCTTTGTGATTGGTTATTGTAATCGCCTTAGAAATTCCAGTAGCATTATTATTAGCTGAAACAGTCAAAATACCATTTTCATTAATAGCAAAACAAACATTTGAGAAAAGGCTGCCGCGAGGACCTGGGGGAATGCCAGAAAAAGTAAAAGAAGCAAGCAAATTGTTGTCACTGGCTCTTGTCCTCTCACCCTCATAAACCTTAAACAAAGTACTGATTTGGTTATCTACAGTTGTAAGGAATGGTTTTGTCTGGTTGTAAGGAATGCAAGTGTTCCTAGGAATCACCACATGCATGATATCTCCTATTACAGATATACCAAGGGACAAAGGTGTAACATCCTGCAGCACCAACTGTGGAACATTGTGCAGGACCAATTGTAAATTATTCTGCGGTTCCATCTTTGGAACATTCTTAATGTCTACACTCAACATAGCAGCCTGAACAGCTGCCCCATAAGCCACAGCCTCATCAGGATTAATGCTTTTGCACAACTCCTTCCCATTGAAAAACTCCTGTAATAGCTGCTGTACTTTAGGAATCCTAGAAGATCCACCAACAAGGACAACATCATCTATCCTGCTCTTGTCCATCTTAGCATCCATTAGACAACTTTCAACAATCTTCATACAATCATTAAAAAGGTCCATATTCATTTCCTCAAATTTGGCTCTATTGATTGATGAAGAAAAGTCAATGCCTTGTAATAAAGAATCTACTTCAATAGTAGCGGTAACGAGGAAAGAAAGTGACCTTTTTGCCCTCTCACAAGCAGTTCTCAACCTCCTCAAAGCTTTCGGATTTCCACTAATATCCACTTTGTTCTTTCTGTTGAACTCTTCTACAGAGTATTTCACCATTCTATTATCAAAGTCTTCTCCTCCAAGGTGAGTGTTTCCAGCTGTTGCCTTAACTTTGAACACGTTACCCTTAATGGATAGTAAAGACACATCAAACGTTCCACCACCAAGATCAAAGACAAAAATATTTCTTTCTCCATCAAAGTCAGTTCTCTTGTCAAGGCCATATGCAACCGCTGCAGCAGTAGGTTCATTCATCACCCTCATAACATTGAGGCCAGCAATAACACCGGCATCTATAGTTGCTTTTCTTTGAGAATCATTAAAATAAGCCGGCACAGTAACAACTGCATTTTTAACTTTTGATTCTAAATATGTCTCAGCAATCTCTCGCATTTTGGTGAGTACCATAGATGATACTTCTTCGGCATATAGTTTCTTTTCCAGATCCTTGTACTTAACCATAATCATGGGTCTGTCGTCAACACCAGCAACTACTTTGAATGGCCATAAAAGTATATCATCTTGAACAGTAGGATCACTAAACTTTCTACCGATTAACCTCTTAGCATCTGAAAAAATAAACATATGCATAAGGTTTGATTGCTCGGTTGGTGCCTAAACTAATAGGAAAATTCTAAATAGATTAATAAACTTGTTATAAATAATTAGTAATAGGGTTTCAAGGTTTTAACTTTTAAAAGAGAAAAAGAGTAGAAATTACCAAAGACGGTGTTTTGAGGGTTGGCAGCAGCTTGATTCTTAGCAGCATCACCGATCAGTCTTTGATTTTCTGTGAAAGCAACAAAAGAAGGAGTAGTTCTATTGCCTTGATCGTTGTGAATGATCTCCACTCGACAGTGTTGTTCTTGCCATACTGCAACACATGAATAGGTTGTGCCAAGGTCTATTCCCACAGCACAATTTCCTTCCTGTTTTCTCCTCATATTAAAAGTACAATATTAGGGTTTTTTGTGTCAAGAGAAGTTACAGGATTTCTTCAAAAGAACGATGTATATAGTTGTTGTTTCTAAAAACTCGGAGCACCGAGGTTGTTTATTATTTCATCCTTATTCTTTCTACTTCTTTTTTTTGGTATAATTTGATTTACATTCCAATTACAAAACAATATTATATGACGGGATAAATATAAATCTATACTGAATAAAGTTAAATGGATTAAAATAAATAAGACGCAATAAAATTACATTGATTCAAAATGAAAAGCTAATTGATTTGTAAAACCTGTATGTCAATAAGTGTGACAGGTAAAAGTATTTTCAAATATCATATCTCAGCAAATATTATTTGATCGGGTCAATAGTTATGTAATTATTTGAAATCTACTCAAATCAAATATATTTGTTACTAAAATTTTATTTTATTTTCTTATAAGATTAATATCCCATCGCTCTTGTCATATTGGGGAATATAAAAAGTTTGGATAAAAAATAATATAATTTTATTTTATATAAAGATTCTTTAATTTTGACACTTCATTAAAATTTAGGATAAAACTCATGTACAATTTTTTAGGGTATGGTTTTTATTTTTATTATTTTTCATTTAGTATATGACAATTGTATAATATTTTTCTATTTTCACTAATTGATTATATGTAATTAGACGTACACTCGAATGCACTGATATGTTTTATAAAAATAAGTTATTTACAATTGTTATAATTTAGTTTAATAATTTAAAAAATATTACTATAAATGTTTTATATGAAAAAATTAAATGTGAAGTTGAAATATTATAAAAATAAAAAACATAAAAATGTGAACTAATTAAAATAGAAGAAAAAATTAAGTGATAAAAAAAATAAAGATTAATCGTTTATATCTCAATTACTTAAACTTATTAATAAATTTAATATATGTAATAAGTAGGGATGTCAATGGGGCGGGGCGGGGACGGGGGACAAATTCCCATCACAATCCCCGCCATTGAATCTATTCCCCATCCCCGCTTCGGGGAGATTTTGTCCCTCATCCTCGTCCCCGTGGATCCCCGCGGGTCCCCACGGTTCATGCGGAGATCTATAAACATGATTTTTTATATATTATTTTAAACCAAATTAATATTAAAAGTTTCAAAAACAAACCAATAAATATATTGTTTTTACAATATTTAATCTATAATATCGAACAAAATTTTCAAACTAAAAAAAATGAAAAAATCATTTATATCACTCCTTTACTAACAATACATATATATTTTAAATTTGTGTATAAAATTAATTATATAAAATGTCAAATAAACTGTGACACCCATATATAAATACATGCATCAAATCATATAAGTATACATGAATCCAAGTATTTGGTACTGAAATACCAATAAGTTCCTAGTCAACACATTATACATATTAATGCCAAATACAAAAGTTCTACACAATGGCATAATACATACAAGATGTTCAAAATAAAATACTAAGAACTAGATCAACAATGATCTCAAAAGAACTCCACAACGGAAGCTTCGCCATATCCAAAATAAGTACAAGGAATAAGGAAATCAAACTTCTTTCTCCTTACCCTTCGCGGAACCTGTAGTACCTGAAATCAACATATAATGGGGTGAGATATAAAATCCCAGTGAGTTCCCTATCCTATGGATCCTCTCGACTTTACAAGGTTCTAACCTATAAGTCTCAAGTCATGAAGAACTAGACCTTGAGTTCTCACACTAACATTATATGGAATCATACTTAGAGTTCAACAACTCAACACAAGATTACTAATCGGAAACCAATACCAAGGCATCCCCATATTCCCGTCCCCTTCTACGTCTAGGAGGTGGCACGAGTCATGGATCCTTTGGAAAAATCTTGACATACGACATGGATTCGGACTCATGAGCCTTTCCCCATGAATCGTCACTTCACATGGCCCGTACACCATCACAAGTCTCTACCCGTAGGTTCCATTCGTACACAACAGCGGGAATCAAACCTGCCAAGATTATTGTGCCTCTCTGCACGGTGAATGCCTGTTAGCATTCAAAGGAAAAATAAAGAAATAAAGAAAATACAACGGTTCCGATTAATACATCAACAATGGTGATCGCTTCCGCAAACCACTAGGCCTGTTAGCCTTTCCTCATAAGATTCCAACACGTATGTTCCATATAATGTCTCATCCTAGGTTTCTTTGTTAAGCTACACAACCTAACAATTCCTAGTTTTCCTCACTTATTCTTTATTCACATAACAATGTAGTTATTCAACCCTCTTGATATAAACACATATAACAAGGTATTACCAATCCACCTGCAATAGAACTCAAACAACAATTATAGAGTACATAAGCATCATACCAAGAGCATAACGTCCTCATGGTTCCAAAATCTACACTACTACAAAGTACACGCTCCTAGCCTATTACTGCTTCGAACGGCGGTTAAAATAGTTTTACGGTTAAAAAGTTACGATTGAAACAATGTTCATTAATCTAAGAAAATTTGGTTAAGAAAGCTTCAGTTCGCGCCGCGCAACAACTAGGTCGCGCCGCGAACCTTCTGGCAGAAGCAAACTCTCAAAATATCCACAATGTTCGCGCCGCTAACTGAACTACGCGCCGCCAACCTCTGGCAGTAGCAAAACTCTAAAGATTTCCAAACTATTCGCGCCGCGAACCCCAGTACGCGCCGCGTACTGAAGGCAGAAGCAAAACCCCTAAAAACCTGCATAGTTCGCGCCGCGCAGCCCCGTTCGCGCCGCGAAGCGCGCGAGAACTCAGTTCTCAGTTCTGCTTCACTCACAACTTTCCATGGTTCAAAACCATCTAAACCATCTAAACCTGTTCCAGATCAGATTAAAGCATAGATACAAACTATAGATGATCTATTTATGGATTATAATCACTTTGCTCATGAACATTGATGAACTTGTCCAAAACCTAGATTTCCTCTATACAAAATCCCTAAATCAAAACTTATGATTTCTCATCCACAATCAAAGCTATAAGTTTCTAACTAGAATCCACCTCGATTAAGAGTCGTTGATGTCGAAGATGAGTTGATTCGGCGGAGAAATGGTGAAGATCCAAGCTTTTTCCTCTTTCTCCTCTTGCTCTTCCTTCTCTCTACTTCTTCTCTCTATCTTTCTCTTTTTGATGTAGAATGAAGAAGAAAACAAAAGGAAAGGATATAAGAAAATATCTTTAAGTTAACACTACTAACTTAATGTCCAAAAGTATCTCTATCGTATCAATTGATAAAACCTCAGTGTCAGTTAATACATTAGAGCATTTAATTAATACGGGGTATTACATCCTCCCCCACTTAAATAGAAATTCGTCCTCGAATTTAAGAATTACCTGAAAAGGTGAGGGTAAGTATCCCGCATTTCCGACTCAAGTTCCCATGTAGCATCACCCGGATGTGTCACATCCCACTGAACCTTGACAAGAGGAATCTCCTTGTTGCGTAACACTTTAGTCTCTCTTCCTACGATACGGCTCGGTAAGGGTTCAAAAGTCAAATCTGATTCTATCTCAATTGCATCTGGTAACACCGGCTGGAGAGGATCGGGAATAAACTTCCTCAGTTGAGACACGTGGAAAACATCATGCATTTCTGATAGAGAAGGTGGTAAGGCTAAACGGTAAGCTACTTCACCAATCCTCTCTAGAATCTCATACGGTCCCACGTATCTCGGACTTAACTTCCTTGACTTAAATGGTCCTTTCAACCTCAACCTCGGAGTAACTTTCAAAAATACATGGTCACCTTCCATAAACTCCAAAGGCCTCCTACGGTTATCCGCATAACTCTTCTGACGATCCTGTGCTTGTTTAACCTTCTCACGAATCATTCTAATCTTGTCCGTGGTCTCTTGAATAATTTCGGGTCCCAAAATTCTATCATCACCAACTTCTGACCAACACAACGGTGTTCTACATTTTCTCCCATACAATGCCTCATAAGGTGCCATACCGATACTCGCGTGATAACTGTTATTGTATGCAAATTCAATCAATGGTAAAAGCTCCTTCCAATTCCCTCTACTTTCAAGCACACAAGCTCTTAACATATCTTCCAAGGTTTGTATCGTTCGTTCCGTTTGACCATCCGTTTGAGGGTGGTTCGACGTGCTCAAACATAATTTAGATCCTATCGCTTGTTGAAAAGCTCTCCAAAACCTTGAAGTGAACTTTGGATCTCTATCCGACACAATACTAGAGGGTACACCGTGCAACTTCACAATCTCTGCGACAAACAACCGTGCAAGATGACTTGCCTTGTAAGTAGTCTTCACGGCTAAGAAATGTGCAGATTTCGTCAACCGATCTACAATCACCCAAATAGAATCATATCCACCTTGAGTACGAGGCAAACTAACTGCAAAATCCATTGAAATACTATCCCACTTCCATATTGGAATCTCTAGTGGTTGTAACAATCCACCTGGCCTTTGATGTTCAATCTTTACTTGTTGGCACACCGCACACTCTGATACGTACACTGCGACATCTCTTTTCATTCCGGACCACCAATAATCCCCTTTTAAATCTTGGTACATTTTTGAAGAACCCGGATGTATAGTGAAAGCACCCTTGTGAGCTTCATCCAAAATCCTTCTTTTCAATAACGCATCATCCGGAACACAAATCCTCTGATTAAACATAATCACCCCATCTGTAGCTCGAGTAAAACCTGGTTGAACCAACACCTCTTGTAACTTAGTATCAGACGCTTGTGCTTGTTGGATGTCGTTTCTCAAAGTAGAATTAACATTCAAGTTTCCCATCAATACTCCATTTTGGGTCCAAACAAATTGAAGGTTGAGATCTCGAAATTTCTCCAATAATGCATACTCTGACATCATCAATTCGGCCCTCTTTAACACCTTCCGACTCAAAGCATCCGCCACTTTATTTGCTTTGCCTGGATGATACTTCAAGTCAAAATCATAATCCTTTAAGTATTCCATCCACCGCCTCTGACGCATATTCAACTCCTTCTGGTCGAATAGGTACTTTAAACTCTTGTGGTCGCTGAACATTTCAAAATGAACTCCATACAAGTAATGACGCCACACCTTCAGAGTAAAAACAACCGCAGCCAATTCTAAATCATGAGTTGGATAATTCTCTTCGTGAACCTTTAACTGTCGAGATGTGTATGCTACCACCTGACCATCCTGCATCAAAACCCCTCCTAATCCTTTCTTGGAAGCATCGCAAAATACTTCATAGGACTTATTTGGGTCAGGAACGATTAAAACAGGAGCAGTCGTCAATCTTTCCTTCAAGCCCATGAAACTCTGTTCACACCCCGAATCCCAATCATAAGGACACTCCTTCCGAGTAAGTCTAGTCATTGGTAAAGCCAATTGAGAAAACCCTTTTATAAATCTTCTGTAGTAGCCGGCTAGCCCAAGAAACTTCGGACTTCTGAGACATTGCTCGGTCTCTCCCAATTAATTACCGCTTCGATTTTTGTCGGGTCCACTGCCACACCTCCTTGAGATATAACATGACCAAGAAATCTTACCTCCGTCATCCAAAACTCACACTTGCTTAACTTAGCAAACAATTGATTTTCTTGCAGTACCGACAAAACAATCCTCAGGTGTTCTTCGTGCTCTTGTGGAGTACGAGAATAAATGAGAATATCATCGATAAAGACTACCACAAATTGATCTAAGTAAGGCTGAAATAACCGATTCATATAATCCATGAAAACAGTTGGAGCATTCGTAACACCGAAAGGCATCACCAAGAATTCGTAATGACCATAACGGGTTCTAAATGCAGTCTTTGGCACATCTGAGCTCTTCACACGGATTTGGTGATAACCTGACCGCAAATCAATCTTCGAGAACACACAGGCTCCTTTCAATTGATCTAACAAGTCGTTTATCCTAGGCAAAGGGTATTTGTTCTTGATGGTGGCCTTATTCAACCGACGGTAATCAATACATAGTCTCATCCCACCATCCTTCTTCTTTACTAACAACACTGGAGCTCCCCACGGTGAGACACTAGGTCGCACAAAATGTTTAGCCATTAGTTCTTCCAATTGCCCCTTTAATTCTCTTAATTCAAGTGGTGCCATCCGATACGGAGAAACGGATATAGGAGCCGTTCCCGGTATCAGGTCAATAGAGAATTCCACTTCCCTTTCCGGAGGAAGAGAAGTGACATCCTCGGGAAAAACATCGGGAAATTCTCTAACGACAGCAATTTGTGAAACCTCTAACTTGTCACCCGTCTCCTTAGTGAGAACCAACAGAACAGACTTCTCTTTCTCAAACAAGAAATTAATCATACCTACCGTACCTTCTAGTATAGTAGTCAACACATCCTTCGGAGTAGCCCCTTCAGATGGAATAATGATTAACTTCTCTTCACACCCAATGAACACCGAATTAGCAGAAAGCCAATCCATTCCCAATACAACATCTACCTTCTTAAGTGGTAAGCAAACAAGATCGATCTGGAAATTCCTACCACCCACAGATAACACACAATTTTCACACACCAACGGTGTCTCTACCATCTCATCCATAGCAGTAGTAACCGCCATAGGAGGAAATAAAGGAGTAGCTTGCAACCCAAGTCGCTTCATACATTGTAATGACACAAAAGAGTGTGTTGCTCCACAATCAAATAGAACAAAACAAGAATGCCCATTAATGAAACACGTACCCGCAATCAAAGAGTTATCACCCTTGGTCTTCTTAGCATCCAAGGTATAAACTCTACCAGTACCCCTTCCTTGAACTTGATTCCTATTCTGAGGACAATTCCTAGCCATATGCCCTTCTTGATGACAATGGAAACATTTCACCCCTTCAAAGGCACATCTTCCAAGGTGATTCTTACCACAACTACGACACACCGGAGGTGCACTAGACCGAGGACCTTGCACTTGCTTTCCTTTGAAAGCTTGTGGCCTAGGTCGAAATTGTTGGCTTGGCCTACCTCTTTCATGTTGATTCTTCTTCTTCAAATCTTCCTCGGCTTGAACTTTCTTCAAACTAGTCTCAGCCACATAACATTGTCGCAACAACTCCGTATAAGTAGTGAACTCCCTCTGGGACACACTATGTGAGATATCAGCCCTTAAACCAAACAGAAACTGGTCCACCTTCCAACCCTCATCAGGAGCATACGCGGCCTGCCTAGAGTAAGCAGCCAAAATTTCAAACTTCTCAGCATAAGTAGCTACTGACATATTGTCCTGCCTTAACTGCTGGAACTCCAATTCCTTCTTAGTCCTCAGTGAACTAGGAAAGTATTTCTCCATAAAAGTGGTCTTGAAATTCTCCCATTCCTTAGGTACTCCCTGAGTAGTCATCAAAGCAGAAGCACCCTTCCACCACCTCATAGCTGGACCTTTCAGCGAATGAGAAGCAAACACTACCTTGTCCTCTTCACTACAATGCACGATCTCAAAGATTCCTTCTACATTGGCCACCCACTCATGCGCCTTTATAGGATCTAATCCACCATGAAATTCCGGAGGATTCATGCGAATGAAATCCCTATAAGTCCCACCTACAGCTTCGGGCACAACCATTGGAGCATTATGACCGCCATTCATCTGTTGCATCATCTGCAGCATGAACTGATTCTGCTGCTGTTGCATCTGTTGCATGAACTGGGGCCATGGAACATTCGCACCGCCATCCGGTGTATTCACTTGTGGAGGTCTTGTGGGGGGTCGACCACGAGTCCTGCGTCCGTCCGCCATGTTCCTGGAGGTTATCAAAATGGGATTAAGTTGATCAGGCTCAATACCATGGTCATAACACAACAAAACTCATGGGAACACAACACATCTTGGACAGAAAGAAACACTTATAATATCTCATGGCTAGGTCGAGGATACGACCTGCTCTGATACCAACTGTGACACCCATATATAAATACATGCATCAAATCATATAAGTATACATGAATCCAAGTATTTGGTACTGAAATACCAATAAGTTCCTAATCAACACATTATACATATTAATGCCAAATACAAAAGTTCTACACAATGGCATAATACATACAAGATGTTCAAAATAAAATACTAAGAACTAGATCAACAATGATCTCAAAAGAACTCCACAACGGAAGCTTCGCCATATCCAAAATAAGTACAAGGAATAAGGAAATCAAACTTCTTTCTCCTTACCCTTCGCGGAACCTGTAGTACCTGAAATCAATATATAATGGGGTGAGATATAAAATCCCAGTGAGTTCCCTATCCTATGGATCCTCTCGGCTTTACAAGGTTCTAACCTATAAGTCTCAAGTCATGAAGAACTAGACCTTGAGTTCTCACACTAACATTATATGGAATCATACTTAGAGTTCAACAACTCAACACAAGATTACTAATCGGAAACCAATACCAAGGCATCCCCATATTCCCGTCCCCTTCTACGTCTAGGAGGTGGCACGAGTCATGGATCCTTTGGAAAAATCTTGACATACGACATGGATTCGGACTCATGAGCCTTTCCCCATGAATCGTCACTTCACATGGCCCGTACACCATCACAAGTCTCTACCCGTAGGTTCCATTCGTACACAACAGCGGGAATCAAACCTGCCAAGATTATTGTGCCTCTCTGCACGGTGAATGCCTGTTAGCATTCAAAGGAAAAATAAAGAAATAAAGAAAATACAACGGTTCCGATTAATACATCAACAATGGTGATCGCTTCCGCAAACCACTAGGCCTGTTAGCCTTTCCTCATAAGATTCCAACACGTATGTTCCATATAATGTCTCATCCTAGGTTTCTTTGTTAAGCTACACAACCTAACAATTCCTAGTTTTCCTCACTTATTCTTTATTCACATAACAATGTAGTTATTCAACCCTCTTGATATAAGCACATATAACAAGGTATTACCAATCCACCTGCAATAGAACTCAAACAACAATTATAGAGTACATAAGCATCATACCAAGAGCATAACGTCCTCATGGTTCCAAAATCTACACTACTACAAAGTACACGCTCCTAGCCTATTACTGCTTCGAACGGCGGTTAAAACAGTTTTACGGTTAAAAAGTTACGATTGAAACAATGTTCATTAATCTAAGAAAATTTGGTTAAGAAAGCTTCAGTTCGCGCCGCGCAACAACTAGGTCGCGCCGCGAACCCTCTGGCAGAAGCAAACTCTCAAAATATCCACAATGTTCGCGCCGCTAACTGAACTACGCGCCGCCAACCTCTGGCAGTAGCAAAACTCTAAATATTTCCAAACTATTCACGCCGCGAACCCCAGTACGCGCCGCGTACTGAAGGCAGAAGCAAAACCCCTAAAAACCTGCATAGTTCGCGCCGCGCAGCCCCGTTCGCGCCGCGAAGCGCGCGAGAACTCAGTTCTCAGTTCTGCTTCACTCACAACTTTCCATGGTTCAAAACCATCTAAACCATCTAAACCTGTTCCAGATCAGATTAAAGCATAGATACAAACTATAGATGATCTATTTATGGATTATAATCACTTTGCTCATGAACATTGATGAACTTGTCCAAAACCTAGATTTCCTCTATACAAAATCCCTAAATCAAAACTTATGATTTCTCATCCACAATCAAAGCTATAAGTTTCTAACTAGAACCCACCTCGATTAAGAGTCGTTGATGTCGAAGATGAGTTGATTCGGCGGAGAAATGGTGAAGATCCAAGCTTTTTCCTCTTTCTCCTCTTGCTCTTCCTTCTCTCTACTTCTTCTCTCTATCTTTCTCTTTTTGATGTAGAATGAAGAAGAAAACAAAAGGAAAGGATATAAGAAAATATCTTTAAGTTAACACTACTAACTTAATGTCCAAAAGTATCTCTATCGTATCAATTGATAAAACCTCAGTGTCAGTTAATACATTAGAGCATTTAATTAATACGGGGTATTACATAAACTTACATAATAATTTAAAATTATATTTATAAATTAATGACATTATGCTATTTTATTCGGGGCGGGGACTCCACGGGGCGGGGGATATTTACGCCACCCACATTCCCGAAGTGCCTTCGGGGAGACTTTGATCCCCATCCCCACGCGGGAGAAAAATTCCCCATCTTTGGGGCCCCAAACGGAGAATCCCCACAGAGATCCCCGCTAACGGAGGCAAGTTGACATCCCTAGTAATAACAAAGATATAGTTTATTTAAAACTCGACTTTTTAAATTATATCATCACTAATAATATAAATAAATTTTTTTAACAAACCCTCTTTCAATAAAATTTAATAGAAATAAATTCACTTCTATCCGTGTATAAAAGTAAAATTGCATGATTTTGTCATATAGATATAAATATGTTTTATTTTATTAAAATAATTAAAAAATTAAAATAATTTTATTGAAATTTAAAATTATACAAGAATAAAAATATTTAACAAAAGGAAAAAGATTGAGAGGAAATTAGTAAAAAGAATTAAAAATAAACAAAAACAAAAATCATCAGTGACCAAAATTTTGGTCACAGATTTATTTTTTATAAATTAAATTTTATATTATTAGTGACCGAATTTTCCATCACAAAAGTTAAGTCGCTAAATTGGTGACTAATTTTATTTTGTGACTGATTTAGTGACATCTAAAAATTTATTCATGACTATTAAATTTTGGTGGTTAATTCGGTGGTTGGAGCGACCGAAATTTTTCGGTTAGTGTTTTTATAGTTTTGGGATTGGCTTAGAGAGTAAGCTAACTTAAATCTATAAATAGAGGGAGTAACCCCTTTTTTTTGTAATCAAGTCAATTGAGTTGTATTCGCATAATTTGCAGTTGCAAGTGAATAATAAAGTTTTTCACTGTTTGTGTGTGAGAGAAACTCTACTTAAAGTTTTCTTTCTTATTTTCATCATTATTAGGTGACTGATAATTCATCAAGATTGATAGAAATTCATCATAGATTTTGGTGGATTTCCAACATACATAGCATATAATCAGAAGACTTTCATGTTTGGTTTACTTTGTAAACTAATCAAATGAAATCTAAAACAACTGAATTGAATCACATAGTCCTACGTCACAGTTTGAGCAATGGTTACATGATTTATATATCAAAATGACAACAACAATTTAAGTAACATGTCGATTTTAAACTTAATAAAACCGTAATTAACGTTAGGATAATGGAAGCTAAACAGCAAGACAATAATAAAAATCTTACAATTTAGTATAATTTTAAACTTAGAACACAATACACATGTAAAAGATATTATAATTAAAAAAAAGTAAGTGTAATAAAGTTATATTTAAATTTGTAAAAAATTGAATGCATGCATTTTAAAAAATATTTCATTAATTAGTTTATTAACTTGTGTCTTTGGGGCACAAGTTAGTTTTTATCTATTTGTATTAGCAATTAGTGTTCAATGCGAGATTGTCGAGTATGAAAGTGTTCGATGTGAGATTGTTAAGTAAGAAAGATGTGGCAGTAAAAGATTTCTAGATGCACTTGTGAACTTTGATCATTGAAGTTGGTTCCGGGGGCATTTCGTAGATTAATTTGGATCATCATCAACAACCGTTTCAATTGTGAAAATCTTTTTTGTGGTGTTTAATCCCTTTTGGCATCATCAGTTGTTGAAGAATCCCCATTTTCATAATATGATAGTTATGACATTGTCATTTTTAACAGTACCTATGACCATTTACAATGGGGGTGTTGAAAAAATTATTCAATAGTTGAATGTCTACAATGGTTTGTTGAATGAGGTGTTTAATGTGATGTGAATTAATTGGTGTTGAAAAGATTCAACATGTTGAATGAGAAAAAAGTGGGGCCACATGCAACACTTTACACAATTTTATTGGTTGTTGTGATTATTTAGATTTTATTTTCTTTTAATCATTTAAAATTAATTATTTCATAGTAAATAAATTTTTATTTATTTTTATTTTTATCAAAATTCATTATTTTTTTCCTCTATAAATAGAGACTTGGTTCATTTGATTTGGACTCATAAAAAAAAATTCACTTTTAATTGATAATAGATATTAATATATAATCATAAAAACAAAACTTTAAAAGAAAATAAGAATATGATGTGGGGTAGGGTGTTGAATTTTATTAAACAAAACCATTGTAGTGAAAAAAAATTGAATAGGTGTTGAATTATTAGGTGGAAGAGAGAGAAGATGATGTGGAAGATAAAAAGTGAAAAAGTAGGGTGTTGAATAATGTAACCATTGTACATAGTCTAATGAAAAAAATCAAGGAATATGTGACATGCTTTGCACCAGTCTGTTTCAATTAACTATTAATGTTAGTCTTCAAAATGAATTGATTAGTCTGCATCCATGAATGCTAATTGATTCCTTTCTCTCCTGATGAACTCCACTTTTTTTATCCTGCAAAGATGCAAGTGTTTTTAGTTTAGATGACATGACCCTTTTTCTATAATACCAATCCTGCGGAAACCAAAGTCTAATTTTTTAAATTTCAAACAAACAATAAAATCTGATATTCTGTACTCAAACTGAATATGCAGCCGATTTAAATTTTTTAGAAAACTCAAAAGAAACGTGTAAACTATAGTAACATATACTGCCTACTAAACAGCAAAACAAACCACAAAATAGTAGTTGTGAAAACATAAAATAAAAATTAAATAGTCTTGGCTAAAATGTCTTCCATGGTACTCTTAAGTCCCTTTAGATGGTCCTCCAAAACATCTATTTCTACCTCTTGCTTATTCTCATCAATCAAATTTGTAATCACAGCAATTGTAGATTTGATAATCTCAACTTCTTGAGAGGAGAGCTTTAGATTAATATCCTGTTTCTGTAAAGCATTTCTCATTTTGTAAATGTAGTCATCCAATGCATTCATCGCTTTGGCCTTTCTTAGGAATTTCTTGTCTTCAATATGGTAACTCTCAGCTTCTTGAATCAATTTATTAATTTCCTCACTTGACAATCTATCTCTGTGATTGGTTATTGTGATCATTCTCGAAACTCCAGAAACATTATTATTAGCTGAAACAGTCAAAATTCCATTTTCATCAATAGCAAAACAAACATTTGATTGAAGGGTGCCACGAGGAGCAAGGGGAATGTCGTAAAGAGTAAAAGAACCAAGCAAATTGTTGTCACTGGCTCTTGTTCTCTCACCCTCATAAACCTTAATCAAGTCACTGGTTTGGTTATCTGCAGTTGAATAATATGATCCAGTCTTCTTGACAGGAATGCAAGTGTTCCTTGGAATCACCACATCCATGACATCTCCTAGTATTGACCTGCCAAGAGACAAAGGTGTAACATCCTGCAACACCAACTTTGGAACACTCTTAACGCCTTCACTCAGCAATGCAGCCTGAACAGCAGCACCATAAGCTACAGCCTCATCAGGATTAATGCTCATGCACAACTCCTTTCCGTTAAAAAAGTCTTGTAATAGCTGTTGTACTTTGGGAATCCTAGAAGATCCACCAACAAGAACAACATCATCTACCGTGCCCTTATCCAATTTAGCACCACGAAGACAACTTTCAACAATCTTCATACACTCATCGAATAGATCCATATTCATCTCCTCAAATTTTGCCCTATTGATCGATGAAGAAAAATCAATGCCTTCAAATAAAGAATCTATCTCAATAGTTGTAACAACAAGGAAAGAAAGTGATCTTTTTGCCCTCTCACAAGCCGTTCTCAATCTCCTCAAGGCTTTGGGATTTCCACTAATATCCACTTTGTTCTTTCTATTAAACTCTTGTACTAAGTAGCTAACCATTCTGTTATCAAAGTCTTCTCCTCCGAGGTGAGTGTTTCCAGAAGTTGCTTTAACTTGATAGACATTATTGTTGATAGTTAGTAGAGACACATCAAATGTGCCACCACCAAGATCAAAGACAAACATCTTACGTTCTTCAACACAGTCAGTTCTTTTGTCAAGGCCATATGCAATAGCTGCAGCAGTAGGTTCATTCATTACTCTCATGACATTGAGGCCAGCAATAGCACCGGCATCTATAGTTGCTTTTCGCTGAGAATCATTAAAATAAGCTGGGACAGTAATAACTGCATTCTTAACTGGTGATTCTAAATATGCCTCAGCAATTTGTCGCATCTTTGAGAGCACCATCGATGATACTTCCTCGGCACATAAGTGCTTCTCCAGACCCTTGTACTTAACAGAAATCATAGGTTTGTCATTAACACCGGTAACTTTGAATGGCCATAACAGAATGTCATCTTGAACAACTGGATCACTAAAACTTCTACCGATTAACCTCTTAGCATCTGAAAAAAATAACATTAGTAATTTTTCGGCATTTCATTTTTCAGCACTTTACAGCATAGTAATCAATAAAAGTAAGTATATAAAGGAAGCAAAAAATTGAAAATACCAAAGACAGTGTTTTGAGGGTTAGCAGCAGCTTGATTCTTGGCAGCCTCGCCTATCAACTAGGGGTGGCAATAAAATCCATTAAGAGAATATCCATCCAATCCATCCAATAATTTATCCATCCAATCCATCCATTAAACAAAAAGCAAATTTAATGGATTAGTCCAATCCATCCATAAAACTACATGGATGGATTCAATCCATCCATCTCATTTTATAAATCCATTGGATTTTAGTTTATTACTACTACTTATTAAATTAACTTTTTACTAAAAAACATGAAAAATCTAAAATTAAACAATTCCTTAACATTTTTGTTTCTCACAATATCTAAAATTAAACAATTCCTTAACATTTTTGTTTCTCACAATATTCACAGCCATTTGTTTTTCTTTCCTATGTTAATGTTAAAAAAATGAACGGATCAGGACATAAATATTCAACAATTTGTTTTTTTTATTTACATACTACAGTAAACTACATGTAGATTTAATTTAATATGCATAGGGTGGTTTGTTTTCTCCTAAACAAAATTAATGATGCTGATACTTAAATGACTTTGTTTAGTATTAACATTAAAATTGCTTAATTGTTACGCATTGAATTTATTTAATTAAACATTCACGTTAAATTTGTTTAATTGGTATATGCATTGAATTTTAATTTTCTTTTCAATAGAATAGTTTATGGAGAAGTTAGTTGGTTAAAATTAGAAATTTAATTAAAAAGTTAAGTTAATTAAGACGTTGGTTGATTAGAATTAGATACCGATATAAATATTTATAATTTAAAAATTTTAAAAAAAGTTTCATAAAAAAATTGTTTTCGTAAAATTAATTGAAATTTTTTTTAAAAAATATCGAAGTTAATTTTACGGATGGATGGATATCCATCCATTAAAAATACTTAATGGATGGATTGGATGGATTATATCCCTTGGTGGATGGATTGGATTGGATTTTTCAAAAGAAAGTTTAGTGGATTGTTAATGGATTAATGGATCGTTTTGATCCATCCATTAACAATCCAATCCAAATCCATCCGATCCATCCATTTTGCCACCCCTACTATCAACCTTTGATCTTTGGTGAATGCAATAAAAGATGGTGTAGTTCTGTTTCCTTGATCATTGTGAATGATCTCAACTCGACAGTGTTGTTCCTGCCATACTGCAACACACGAGTAAGTTGTGCCAAGGTCTATTCCAATAGCATGCCCTTGGTATTTTCTCGCCATGAATCTGTTAACAAGTAAAGGAAAGAAGCACAAGACAAACTTTGGGAAGAAATGAAAACAGGTGGAGAAGCTTTGTATTATTAAAAGAGGAAAAATGCTACTACTAGTATTTAATAAAGATAAATAAGTAAACAAAATAATGAGTGAAAAGAGATAATCTGTATTGTCATAAATGAGTTTATTTATTAAACTGTCTACTTTAAAAGCAATGATGACAATATCTTTTGAAAGAATCCCCTAGGCCACTCAAGTACTAGTACTAGTTATGTTACATTTCATTTTCAATCACTACTATCTCATCATCATCACGGTGCCGCCCTTACAGATACTTATCGACCATCTATTGTCTATCTTCTGGGTACTACTGTAAATGCAAAGTAGTTATAGTAGGTTCTATTTCCATTTTTTTTCGAGATGCTAGCAACACTTTCTTTTCAACACTCTCTCTAACACTCACTTTTTTATTGGTTGAAACATGTGTGGGTCCTACCACTTTATGTGGGATCCATTTCCAAAGTGAGGGACCCACATATATTTCAACCAATAAAAAAGTGAGTGTTGGAGAGAGTGTTTAAAAGAGAGTGTTGCTAGCACTCCTCTTTTTTTTCACCTTTTGCCCGGTGTATTTGAACTGCTCTGCCACCCAATGCAACGAACTAGTATATTACTATAGTAGTAATATTAGTGAAATGAATTCTTGGAATAATAAAATAAGTTTTAGTGATATAGCAATCTATTTGATAATGTATCAATTATAACAATTAATTATATATTATTTTTTATTTATATTTATAATTATATTAATTATTTATAATACTTAACTAATATTAAAATTACAAAAATGAAAATGGTTGGCACATTTCAAATTTCAATAATACAATAATTCATTTGATGATTATGGTAAAGATTTCAAATTTCACATTAGTTAGATATATAACAATTAAAAGTTCATTTAGAATGATTTCCTTCACATTACAAGTCGATTTTGTATTATGGTATATGAACCTCTTGATGACAATTTTAGCAAGTGTACAATGGGTTTTTTTTCAAGATTAATTTGGTTCACAAGAAGAAAGTGTTGTTTAATAAAAAGGTAAAAAAAAAAAATCTTCAATCAACCCTAGATATGGATGAATTATTTCGGATATCTCATTGTAAAACAACAAAAGAGATTTGGGATACTTTGTAAGTGACTCATGAAGGTACAATAAGAGTAAAGAGATCCAAACTAAACATTCTATCACAAGAATACGAAATGTTTAGAATGCAGTCCGGAGAAACATTCTTGACTTGTAAAAGAGTTTTTCACATTTGACAAATCATTTGATGGCTTTTGGAAAAACATTCACAAATGATGATCTGAATCTCAAAGTTCTTAGATTGTTGACAAGAGCATGAAAAAAAGGTGACGGAAACGTCGGAAAAGAGATTTGAGATACTTTGTAAGTGACTCGTGAAGGTACAATAAAGTAAAGAGATCCAAACTAAACACTCTATCATAAGAATGTGAAATATTTAGAATGCATTCCAGAGAAACAATTCTTGACTTATGAAAGAGTTTTTCACATTTGACAAATCATTTGATGGCTCTTGGAAAAACATTCAAAAATGATGATTTGAAACTAAATATCCTTAGATTGTTGACAAGATCATGACAACCAAAGGTGATGGCAATGTAAGAAAAGAAAAGTCTCTCCCAAATGTCTTCGGTCGCACTATTCGGTAAACTTCAAGAACATGGAATAGAATTTAAAATGTTAGAAAAGCATAAAAATCCATAAAAGAAACTCAAATTCCGTGCCATAATAACCAGAGTCCAAGACCATGATACTAAACAAGAGAATGAATCTTAATCCACTAGTGATGAAGTGTTAATAAGATGCCCATGTTAAAGCGAAGGATGTCGAAGACAAGAGACTCGCATCCAACTAAGAAGGGCCATATAGGAATAATGCTAGCACAATAAAATGAGCTTACACTATAACGTAATACTACTCAAACGGTATTTTAGCTAAATCTTTCGCAGTTTGTATGAATGTAAATTGGGAGACAGAGAGTGTCTAACGTAATACTTTTTATATAAGTAATGTAGTATCTTTGTTGAATTATATGATTTTATTTCTTAAAGGGAGAATCAGATGTATGATTAACAAGGTGAATGAAGTTGTTGTTGGCACACCCCTTCTTGGAAGCAAGGTACTCTAGAATGTAGGCGGTGGAGTCTTAGATACGCCGGCCTCGAACTAAACTTTTACGTAGGGAACGGAATGGGAATGAACCTGAAATATCCCGACCCAAAATATTAATTGGAAAATAATTTACGCGCTTGCAAATTGGTTCTGAGGGCCTATACGTAAAATAGTCATTTTACCTATGAGTGCAACTCCGCCATTAGATGTTTTGCATTATATCAAAACTATAAGAAAAATTAGCATTTTTGTATATTGGATGGTATCTCTGAGTTTGTGTGGTACCCTTGCATTAGAGGTCTTATGAATCATCAAAGTCTGGCCAGCACATACGCTTTTTAAGCCGGCACATGCAACTCAATATTGAAGCTTGTAGCTTCTGTCAAAGTCTGGCCAGCACACAAGCCTTTCAGGCTGGCACATACTGTAACTTCACTATTATGTGTCGGCACATACAACTCAATAACGATGCCTCTAGGCTCTGTTTCATAGGCCGACACATATACAATTACACGCCAACACATACTGAAAGAATTATTCTTATGTGCCGACACATACGACATTCAGGCTGACACATGCTATTATTTTTAATACTATGTGTCAGGACATTCAACCTATAGGCTAACACATACTATTTCATGAGTCATTTTCTTTAATTTCTTTTAATTTCGAATTTCTTTCTTTTGTAGAGTTTACTAGAGAGAGGGTAAAGAAGATCGTGAGGTGACAGTGTCGGGATTGTCTTGCGAGGGACCCGAGCTGTTACATAAAAAGGCCCGGGCCGTTACAAATGGTATCAGAGCCAGACCTCTCCCAGTACGATGTGGTTCGAGGACGAACCACGCGGAAGCTGGTGGGCATATAACACTCGAGGCCAAAGAAGGCGAGGGTTGGTTGCACCGCATGTAACACCCGAGGCCAAAGAGGGTAAGGGTGGTCGCCAAATCGGAATGAGAGGGATCCTGAGGTCGTGCAGGTATGAGACTGCATGGTTGAAGGAAAGCTTATAAGGATTGACGGGTACTACCTATACCAACAAAATGCATCTTCTTTTCGGTAGCCTGTTCCATAAGAACTCCATAGTTAAGCGTGCTTGACTTAGAGCAATTTAGGGATGGGTGACCTTCTGGAAAATTTCTCGAAAAGCATGCGAGTGAGGTCAAAGCATGCTGAAAAGACCCGTGTTGGTTTGTGGGGTCAGTCGATCATCTCGAAAGTTGTCTGAGGCGTTACACAATTAGGTTCTTGTACCCGAGAATATTGGGTTGAAATTTGCATGGGGTTTCATCCGGAAAAACCGCGAGTTTGTCCTCCAAGATCTTTTGTAGATTTGAGGGTTTTCGTGCAAGTCTTTCAAGAGAGGATTGCGGCCAAGTGAAAAGTCTTTGGAGATAAAGAATGCAAAGGAAGTAGCGTGAGAACGAAGAATCAAATTGAAAGCTTGTGTTACAATAGGTGCAATTGATCATGCACGAAAAGTTTGGAGATATAGAATGCAAAAGAGTAGCAATAGTCGAATAATCAATTGGTAGCTACTGTGTCTTGGTTTTCCTCAAGATAAAAAGAAGAGAAGGGGTTGAATCAACATCACACGATTGGGTTTGTAGGTTTGCTCTTGATAACTTCTCTTGTAATCAACTTTTTGCATAGTAAGAAATTTCCTAATTCTAAAATTGGAATTAGGAGCAGACGTATCCACATGCAAGGACGAAGTGGGGAAATACCTAAACAAATCCTCGTATTGATATCTCATTTATCTCTTTACTTGCTTTATTTTCATTACGCAATTTATCGAATAGCATTGTATGATCGATCAACTCGTAAGAATTTTTCTGCAATTGTTTTTGTTTAAAGTGGTGCGTTGATTAGTTTATAATCACTTTGATTATAAGTGGTTTTCATATCAACACAACTCAAAGGAAAAATTCTGAAAATTCATTCGCACACCAAGTGTTTAGTAAATTGCATAGCTCAACATTTTCGCTTGTTATCATTGGAAATAGCCTTGAAAATACATTGGTATAAACGAATAATATTGTTTTTATTGATTCAAGTCAATTAATTTATTTTATTGTGTTGTTCATTCCGTATAGATTTTTCATATCAGAGTTCCAATAACTTGGTTCGTATAGACGACTTAATCAATCTATAGGAAAACCTTCTGCTAGCACTATTTTCTATTAACTTTCAAAAGCAAATTTTATTTGGAGTTTTTGGCTTGGTGATCTATTCACCCCCTCTAGATACGTTGTCTTCGTCTAACAAGTGGCATCAAGAGCCGAATTCATTCCGTGCTTCAAAACTCTTATTAGAAAATGGTGTACGAACCTAAAGAGGATTATAAAAGAGCCCCAATCTTTACGGGAGAAAATTATAGTAATTCAAAAACTTGTATGCAAATTCATGTGAACTCATGTGATAGAGTTGGACCCCTATGTGAGTGTTAACAAACATATATAGCGCCATAGTATCTCTATTGGGCACAACATATGTGAGTTATCCTTTCACCCAGATGTGTGATTTATGACGATCCTAGTCTCAACGTATAATTTTGCTTGTATGCTCGTGAAACACCGATTGGAGTTCTCATGAGATAGAGTATGATGGTTGATGTTCCTCACGCCATGCTTGTCAAACAAGTATTACCCGTGTCGTCCATGACCTACGAGCTACATGGGATGGTTACACTCCTATCATATTTACACATGTAGAGGATTGTGCATAGCTTAGCTATTGTGGATTGATAGTATGATAGACTGGATCCCGATTATATGTTTATGGGAGGGCGCTCCTGGATGGTCATGACCATGTGAGTGATATATGAGTTATACAGTTGTGGACACTTTTCTTATTTTGATAGAGTATGAGTGAGTCACAACACGTAAATGTCTAAGTTGGGTTTATGTATAATCACTGTACACTACAAAAAATGTGTTCTCCTGCGACATATATTAGCGGCGTGTTTTACACGTCATAGGTTGCGACGTGTTTCCCACGTCACAACAAACTTTTATAATAAAAAAATCAATCCAACGTTATAATCAGACTTGTCAGAGGTTTTTTTTTATAAAAAAAACAGTTGCGACGTGTATGTCACGTCGCTACTACAAAGTAAAAAATAAAAAATACAAACTTTAACGTTGTAGCTGGAGGGAGATTTGAAATTTTTTTAAATTTTGTAGCGACGTTAGACCCACGTCGCAACCTTTTACTTGGGAAAATAACTCTGCCACTTGTACAGATGTGGCAGAGCATGTAATAATTGTTATGACCGTTTGAGTGTAGCGACATGTAACCCACGTGGCAAAGTTGCGACGTGATGTTAACGTCGCTGATGTGTTAACTAATACACGCATTTTTTCTTCTTCCCCTTTACCATTTCAAACAGATTTTCTTTATTCTTCTTCTCTGCAACTCAAAATCCCCCATTTCCTACACAAACCCAAATTTTTCTCCTCTCCCAAAATCCCCAAACTTTCAATCTCATTCAATTGCACTACAAGGTATTCAATGTATTTTATAATTTTGTGTTCATACTGTTTTATGCTGTCAATATATAGTTTAATTTTTTTTTCATTTAATTTGAAGGAAGAAGAAGGTGAAGGAGGAGAAGAAGGTAAAGGAAGAAGAAGGTGAAGGAAGAAGAAGGAGGAGTAGATTGAAGAAGAGGTAAGTTTTTAAACATTTTTTTAGGTTTTCTTTTTAATTAAGTTATTTTTTAATTAGGTTATTATAAAACGAAATTATAGATTAAATATTATGTTGTTGTTTAAATTTAATTAGGATATTAATTTAGGGTGTAATATATTTTCCAATATTGTTTAAATATTAATAGAAAAATGTTTAGATTTATTATGTTAGAAAAATGTTTAGAATAATATATAGAAAAATGTTTAGAAAAATGTTTAACTATTATATATGTATTTTAGAATTTTAAAAATTAAAAGAAAAATGTTTAGATTTATTTTTAAAATCTGTTTTTTATTTTCTAAATAAAATATATGTATTTTATGATATTAATCTTAAAAACTGAATATTAATAAAAAAGAATATATGTTAAATAGAAAAAGAATATATGTTATGTTATTGTTATTATATTAAAAATATATTTTTTTAAAATTAAAATATATATTAAAAGTAGAATATATGTTATATGGTATATTTAAAATAAAATAAAATATAATATGATTATATGGTATATTTCTAAAATTTATATATATATATATATATATATATATATATATATATATATATATATATATATATATTATTGTTATTAAATTGAAAATACATTTTTTTTAAATTAAAATATATATTAAAATTATAATATATATTATATATGTATATTTAAAATAAAAAAATATAAGTAATCACATGCATCATAAATAATGTTTAGATTTATTTTTAAAATCTGTTTTTTATTTTCTAAATAAAATATATGTATTTTATGATATTAATCTTAAAAACTGAATATTACTAAAAAAGAATATATGTTTTGTTATTGTTATTATATTAAAAATACGTTTTTTTTAAAATTAAAATATATATTAAAAGTAGAATATACTACACATGGTATATTTAAAATAAAATAAAATATAATATGATTATATGGTATATTTCTAAAATTGAAATATATGTTATTGTTATTAAATTGAAAATACATTTTTTTAATTAAAATATATATTAAAAGTATAATATATGTTATATATGTATATTTAAAATAAAAAAAATATAACATGTGTAGTTAAAAATATAACATGTGTAGTTAAAAATATTTAATAGTAGTATTTTCAATATAACATGTGTAGTTAAAAATATAACATGTGTAGTTAAAAATATTTAATAGTAGTATTTTTAATATAACATGTGTAGTTAAAAATATTAGTAGTATTTTTATTAAATAATATTTTCAATATGTGTAGTTTAAAATGTGTAGTTAATAAAATAGTAACTTTATGGTTAACATATATTCAATATAACATGTGTAGTATACGTCTAAGAATAATATTAAGTTGATTAATATTACTAACTCAAAATGACAATGATTGTATAAATGTGCAGTATGGAATATTATCCGTATTATCGTAGTTGGATGTACGATAGAACATTTCCAGGAAGAATGGGACTTAAACCCAATTTTATAGTAGGAGTTGAAGGGTTTATCTGTTGGGCGTTTGACCAGGAATTATGTCGAAGCGAAGGAGGAGTTAGGTGTCCCTGTCTTAAATGTGAATGTAGACCAATAATTAGTGACCCACAGGAAATAACATCTCATTTGCATAGAAGGGATTTCATTGCAAATTATTGGGTTTGGACGTTTAACGGTGAAGAACTGCCTAGTAACGTACCAGAGACTAGCAACTCTCATGCTTCAAGTAGTCGGCCGCCTATGGAATATGAGGAAAACTTTAATCTGATTGGTGACATGGTTGAGGATGCTTTTGGTGTGAACGTGACCTATGATGAACCTGAATATTTTGGTGGGGAAGAGTTGCCGAATGAGGAAGCGCAAAAATTTTATCAGTTGTTGAATGAGATGAATACGTCGTTGTTTGATGGATCGTCTGACTCAAAGTTATCAATGTGTGTGAGATTGTTGGCCGCCAAGGCAAATTGGAATGTTCCTGATCAGTGTTTGGAATTCTTCGTAAAAATGATGTTGGACTCAACTGCAATGAAAGACAACTTGCCTACAACATTTTATGAAGCAAAGAAGTTGGTGTCGAAGTTGGGCTTAAGAGTAAGAAAGATTGATTGTTGCATTAATGGTTGTATGTTGTTTTACGACAATGAGTTTGGTACTCAAGATGGGTTGTTGGAGGAATGTAAGTTTTGTATGAGTCCTATAACACCCCATAAATTTCTTTATTTAATTTAATTAATTTTTTTTTATTAAATAATAGAATTAATTGAATTATTTGAGAAATATGGATTAATAAGGCTAATGGGCCAGTGTCGCAAGTAGCAATTGGGGGGTGTGTCAGTTGCAAAGCCTTTTTTTCTAAAATAAGGTTATATTTTCATAAAATAGAAAAGAGGAGGATTTTGTGAAAAGAGAACCAAAAGGGAGAAGAAAAGAGCTGAACGTGAAATTGGGAGAAGAGCAAGAGTGAAGAGCAAGGGCATCTAAGAATTCGACATCGAGGTAAGGGGGGATTCTTCTCATTAACCTCTATTATGGGTTGTATGAATGATTCAATAGAGTTTGTATGTTAGGATTCTGAATTGGATTGTATGTCGGGTTAGGGGTTGATAGCATAGAATAGATGTGGAATTCGTATCAATTGAGTCTTATGATAGGTTTAGGGATTGGGTTAATTTGTGTGACTTTTAATCCTTTATTGAATCCATGATGTGTATGATGTTATGATGTCAATTGATGCTTGAATTGTGTATACTACTGTGCAAATTGTGTTGTATGTGTGGTTCATTTTCTGAAATTCGTACTGGTATGATTTTGAGGGCATTTGGGATGTATAGAATGCTGTTTTCTGCATGTTGGGGTTTCTGAAATCGCCGGTTCGCGCCGCGTGCACAGGGTGGGCGCCGCGAACAGGTGGGCAGAATGCCAGGACGTTGTGATACGCACAGGTCGCGCCGCGTACCTGTGTTGGCGCCGCGAAGGCGTAACTTTTTCTGGTTTCGCGTCGCGTACAGGTGTTTGCACCGCGAATAGCTTGGCAGAGAGCCAAGGATTTTTGGAACGCTCAGTTGGCGCCGCGAACCAAGTTGGCGCCGCGTGCTGTTGATATTTGGGACTTTTTTTAAAAGTTTAACGATGCATAACTTTTTAACTGTTAGTCCGTTTGATGTGCCGTTTCGAGCACAGTGAAGCTAATTAAGCGATTTACGCAATAAAATAGTATTTTGAGTTGTGACTCGATTTTATTTTAAAACACTTGATTTAATTGGTTGTGGTGGTTTATGCTTACAAATGCACTGGTGAATGTTTTGACTATTAACTCGTCTTGGTTGTGATTGATGATTAATATACATGTGTTGCTGATGTAAAATGTATATTTGAGATGGTTGAAAAAAAATAGCATAACTATTGTGTGGCTATTGTTATTGCATCGGTTGATGATTATGATTGTTCAGTTGGTTGGTATTGATGATTAACATGCGGTATGTGATGCATGCATTTCATAATCATGTTGTGGGCTGTATCCCTTATGGTGGTGGGACAGCGGTAGCTAATTCCCATTGTGTGGAATTGGTGAGAGAAGTAGCCGAATCTTTATGGTGGTGGATCGGTGAGATGGGTTATCCCATGTTTCGTACCACATGCATTTAGTTGCATTGCATTAGGTTGTTGTGTATAATTGTAACATGAACGAAAGTAGTCCAATGTTATAATTTGTGTGTATTTGGTATGGATGATTGTATCTGATGAATGTTGCTATACTATCTGAATATAATTGAATTTGGGTGAATAATGTATGAATGAAGTTGTATTGTTTATATTCCTATAACATTTGTTAATGCGAATGAAACTCACCCTTACTGTTGTTATTTTTTTCAGATTGAGGAGTAGCTTGTGTACTTGGTGAGGATTAGCTCGTCAAGTAATTCGTTAGAGTCAGTTGGGTCTGTGTCATGCTCTGGTCGTGTAACACTGGGAACGTTATTTTAGGATTGGTTGATAAATCCTTGTTTTGTTTATGGTTTATGGTTGGATCATGAGTCTCCGACTCTGGATGTTTAATTATTCAGTTGTTAAGAATATTCCGCTGTGTTAACATGATATCTGAATAATTTTTGGTTTATCGTTCCTTTATGGCATGACATGAATCTTTGTTTATTTTATTGGAGTTGTAATACCCTTTTTCATGTTTACTCTGATTTTGTTAAATTTTCCGCGGGGTCTAGAAGGGTGTTACAATAGAGGCATCAGAGCCTGGTTGGTCGTTTGAGTCAGAGTCTTAGTGTCGGTTAATCCTTCGTATACGATTAGTGTAAGGTTGACACTGTCGATACTTCTTGTTCTAATGAATATTGTCTGATATTTAGCAGAACAATGGCCGAAAGAGGGGGAAGAAATGACGACGCGATTGCTGAGGCTCTGGGCATGATTGCTGGTGTATTAGGAGGGAATGCCAATGGAGCTGGTATTGGTGCTGACAGGCAGCTGAACAATTTTCAGAGGAACAATCCTCCGTTGTTCAAAGGCACGCACGATCCCGAAGGTGCTCAGAGGTGGCTGAAGGAAAATTGAAAGGATATTCAGAGTGATCGATTGTGCTGAAAATCTGAAGGTGAGGTATGGGACTCACATGCTGTCTGAAGAAGCTGATGATTGGTGGATGGCTAGTAGAGATGAACTTGAATCTGCAGGTGTAGCGATTACTTGGGCTGTATTCAGGCGAGAATTCCTGAGGAGGTACTTTCCTGAGGATATTCGGGGCAAGAAAGAAGTTGAGTTTTTGGAGCTGACACAAGGTAACATGACGGTACCGGAATATGCTTCAAAGTTTGTTGAGCTGGCCAAGTACTATGTCCACTATAACAATGATGAAGCGAGTGAATTTTCGAAATGTGTCAAGTTCGAGAATGGTCTCCGTGATGAAATTAAGCAGGGAATCAGGTACCAAAGGATTCGTCGGTTTACAGATTTGGTGGATTGTAGTAGGATCTATGAAGAGGATAACCTCAAGCTGAAGTCATCTCACTCCCGCGAGTTAGTTGACAAGAAAGGGAAGAAGCCTATGGACCGTGGTAAACCATATGGTAGGGGTAATTATAAGGCTGGAGGTTGGAAGAAGCCTAGTGGGGGAGACTCTAGTGCCCCTGTTAAGTGCTTTAAGTGTGGGGAACCTGGACATCGTGTTCACGAGTGCAAAAGCGAAGAGAAGAAGTGCTACAGGTGTGGTAAAGCAGGCCACATTGCTGTTGACTGCAAGGGAAGGGCTGTGACTTGTTATAACTGTGGTGAAGAGGGCCATATTAGTCCACAGTGTCCTAAGCCAAAGAAGAATCAAGCTGGGGGTAAAGTTTTCGCTTTATCAGGTTCAGAGACTACTCCAGAGGATCGATTGATTAAAGGTACGTGTTTTATCCATGGCACTCCTTTAATTGCAATAATAGATACTGGAGCAACTCACTCGTTTATTTCGTTGGATTGTGCTAAATGTCTGAACTTGGAAATATCTGATATTCATGGAAGTATGATCATTGAAACTCCTGCGTCGGGTTCAGTGACTACTTCGTTTGCCTGTTTGAACTGTCCAATTGATATTTTTGGTAGAGAGTTCAGAATGGACTTAGTGTGCCTTCCGTTGGAACAACTTGATGTCATCCTGGGTATGAATTGGTTGCAATTTAATCGGGTTCATATCAACTGTTTCACGAAGACGGTTATTTTTCCGGAAGATGTCGGTGTTGAGAGTTTAGCAATGACTGCTAGACAAGTGGATGAAGCAATGAAGGACGGGGCTGCCTTGTTTATGTTGATTGCATCCATGGAAGTGAAGAAGAAGGCGGTAAGTAGTGACTTACCGGTAGTATGTGAATTTCCAGAAGTTTTCCCAGAGGATGTAAGAGAGTTATCGCCAGAGAGGGAGGTAGAATTTGCTATTGAGTTAGTTCCTGGAACTAGTCCTGTGTCAATGGCACCGTATCGTATGCCGGCATCTGAATTAGCGGAGTTGAAGAGTCAACTAGAAGAGTTACTGGAAAAAGAATTCATTCGTCCTAGTGTGTCGCCGTGGGGTGCGCCGGTGTTGCTGATAAAGAAGAAAGAAGGCTCTATGAGATTGTGTGTGGATTATAGACAGCTGAATAAAGTTACTATCAAGAATCGGTATCCATTACCGAGGATTGATGATTTGATGGATCAATTGGTTGGTGTGAGTGTGTTCAGCAAAATTGACTTAAGGTCGGGATATCATCAGATTCGGGTGAAGATGGACGATATTCAGAAAACGGCATTTAGAACAAGGTATGGCCATTACGAGTATACAGTGATGCCATTTGGAGTGAATAATGCGCCAGGTGTTTTCATGGAGTATATGAATAGGATCTTTCATCTTTACCTGGATCAGTTTGTGGTGGTATTTATCGATGATATTCTGATATATTCTAAGAGTGAAGAAGAACATATTGATGTGAGCTTGCCATGTGTCAGACTTGCCCATTTACTCATCTTGCTTTTTTCTATTTTACTAGTAGGAAACCCGTGCTATCGCACGGGTCTGGTCGGGATGATATTACATGAATCAGTCTATCACTTGTAATGTTCCCTTATATAAATTAACGACATATATTTAGCCTAAGTGTTTTCCAAGTTTTAGTAAATATTAATAAATGTTAAACACATGACACAAAACGGCAAAACAATGAAAAAGTTATTAATACATTCAATTTTTTATGTCTTAAAATAAAAACAACAAACATATTTGCTGGTATAGATATCAGATGCTACCTTCTTGTATGATTGCAACCAGCCAACAACATGCATCGTATACATTGTGTGTTTCATAAACAGTTACAAAGATGGAAAAGAAGAATAAGCTTACCATCTAACAAAGTGATTGGAAAACCTCCTTGTATACAACATTTGTGGTAGTGGAAATTGTCTCCTAATCAACTTAAATGGCCACGGTGACTCTGAAGGGGACATAGACATTCGAGGAATGTAAAAAAGGTTATCTATGTTCTTGCCAGAAATAATTTTTGCCTCAATGACATGATTGACCGATCTTGTGACAATCAATCTTGTTCCATCACACAATGAATGTGATTGGTCCAAATTTCACACAAGCATATAAGAATAATAATAATTGTTAAATAAATAAAAAAGACCTTTTAATTATTGAAAAAAAAAGTTATGGGATATAAGAAATAGATTACAAAGTTATTTCATAACACCTATGTATTTTTTATAGATTACAAAGTTATCATATATGAATTTGGAAAATCAAAACAATGCATATAACAATAATAATATATAGGGGTGGTAATATAATAATATTAACAATTATAACTCATTTATAATCATAAGATGTTTGGAATAAATAAATTGTTAATAAAAAATAACAATTATAACAGATATAACATATTTAAATAAAATAGGAAACATATAAGAAATCCTTGTTACTAAAAATTTAGTTAAAGATAACAATTATTTTTAAAAAAACATAATTTAGAAATAAAATTTTGATACAATCAATTAAATATTGCTGATAAACTTTGAATAACATATCAATAAAATAATAAAAAGATTATATTACATTATTTAATTAATAGTCATAAGTCAATATTCTGTATAGTTAGTCAATTAACAAATTCAATTAAACATTAAGGAAAAAATGGTGGGAGATTATATTAATATATTAATACAAAGTAAGTTTAAATTGTTATTTAAATACTGTTTGTATATTTTTTAAACATGGTTGATATATTTAGAAGATCTCAACAGTTGCACGTTTACCTAATATGTCACTGGTATTTGGAAAAGTGGTGTCAATTAATGACCAATGCAATTATGAAGACGAAGCTGAACGGGTTCCAAGGAACACATACATCACGTTTGCAGAAGTTGTATCACTGGGATAAGTGTTGTAGCTCACAAATATATACTCGACAGTGCTTTCCGAGAGACAGTAGCTGAGTAGCGACAACATCCAAACTTGGCCATCTGAAAATGTCACGCTCATCCGAAATCGCCAAAGCATGCAGGTGAAAATTTTGTCTTCCATCGACAATCTTATCCTTTCTGTTTCTTCTTCAACATTTTTATTTTGATTTAGACCTCTTTCTATCTATGTAGGAATTTAAAATTCATTGTGGTTGATGATCGGTGGGAGAGATTTGCCGTCAAAAGGAAGTTGAGACGATTGTCTCAGGATCTCCGTAGGTCCTTGAGATGGAAGAAAGGTCAGGTGACCAAGTTGTGCGTGAGTTTGGGTTTAAGCGTATCGGACAGCGATGCATGCATATGGGAAAAGGAGAAGAAGCTGAGGAATATCGCAGGTGTGTGGCAACGAAAGATGGTTGAAATCAAGTGGAGGGGAAAACATGAGGCAAAGAAGCTTGGTCTAGGGTTTGCTGTAGTTGACGATGTTCAATCTGTAGCAGATGTAATGATCAGCGCGGGGCTTGATGTGAATCACAGAGTCGTGGATGTGTGCGAGGGACTGTCTATCGTGTATATCGATTTAGAAACTGAAAGGTATGCCATTATTTTAGTTAGATATACTAATATTTACTTTTGTTCTTAGATTTCGTTCTTCTATATCCATATTGTAATCAACTTTGTATGTTGTATGATAGTGAATGGAAGGTCTTGTCAGAATTGGTTTCCAACATGTAAAATTGGTATGTGATATGTGTCTCAGTGTAATTATGGTATAACATTGACATTCAGAATTTAATGTGGTGATATGTAAGAAACTGCCATTTTTTCTAACATTTTTATGGTTGTCCAGTGCAGGAATTTTTGATGAGGAAAACATATGGTGGCAGTGTTTTGTTAGTCCAGGTTTTGTTTTGTTTGAAGGACTGAAGCTTAGCATTCATCCGTCTTCAGGAGATGTTGAATTTAGCCATTTCTGATTAGTTTATTTCCTCATTTGAAGTTTGTTTTAATTATAATTTAGGATTAGCATTGGACTGTAATGATTTCTGGATTTATTGCTACAATATATTGGTTCAAGCTTAACATGATCTATATATGGATCTGTGTGATTTCACAGATTTAGTATTCTTCTAATTGACATAGTGTATATATGCATCTGTTGCTCTATGCAATTGTTCCTCATATAATTCTCTTTGACATGTTTATAGTGTTGTTGCTTATATTCTTCTCATTGTAATGTATGCTGCTTCTTGATATCTCTGTAATTGTAATGTATGCTGCAATTGTAATGGACCTGTTGCTCTCTGCAATTGTTCCTCATTCGATTATCATTGATATGTTTATCGTGTTGTTGCTTATATTCTTCTCATTGAAATTTATGATGCTTCTTGATATCTCTGCAATTGTAATGTATGCTGCAATTGCAATGGATCTGTTGCTCTCTGCATTTGTTCCTCATTTGATTCTCTTTGATACGTTTTTTGTGTTGTTGCTTATATTCTTCTCATTTTAATGTATGCTGCTTCTTGACATATTTGCAATTGAAATGTATGCTGCAATTGTAATGGATATGTTGCTCTTTGCAATTGTTCCTCATTTGATTCTCTTTGATATGTTTATAGTGTTGTTGCTCATAGTACAATGTTTGTATGCTTGAATGCTTGTTCATGGTGATCTTTCAAAAAATGATAGCAACTATATATATATATATATATATATATATATATATATATATATATATATATATATATATATATATATATATATATATATATATAGTTTAATTGATAAAATGCATGACAAAACAGTATGTTTGAATTGGTTTCGCTTTTAATTGTGAGCTTAGAAAGCATAACAATAAATTGTTTGTATCAAATTAAGTTTTTTATAGTGTTTCATTGCATCAGAATACTTATTCTCTTGATGATCATCTCTTTGTCATTATATTTTTTCATATTACTTCAAAATTGTGGATATCAATATTATTATTACTTGATTTTCTCAATGTCATTGTTTTTCCTAATAAATATTACAAATCTATTATAATAATATATAAAAAATACAGTACCTGATAATTACACTTTAAGCCCTTTGATTAAATAACTAAAACCGTTCAAATTCCATGGTTAAATTTGTCTTCTTTATAAATAAAGCCACCATATTCATTTGAAATTAACAGATTTAGTATTTCGCTTCCCACGCCTTATTTATGTTTCGCTTGGAACAAAAATTAAACAGATTTATCCAAAGCCATTTCAATTCTTTTGGTTTTGTTCCACCACCAGCCTTATTTTGAGTCCATCGACTAAACAGAACAATATTCTTTCCCTCTTCATCTTTCTCAAATGTCTCTTTACAGATTCACCAAACCATACTATTTGCTTCTTCCCAAAACCAATGCATCTTACTCTCTCATCAAAACCGAACAAAAACAAAAGCAAACAAAACAGAGTCACATTCTCGCAAAGAAAAAATACTTCTATCTTTTTTTATCCATCTTGAAAAGCTTATTATATAATGAGTCTTCACACATTAAGCATGATGAAACTACTATACATACATATATATATACATATATATATATATATATATATATATATATATATATATATATATATATATATATATATATATATATATATAATAATATGCAAACATTAAACCAATCTATAAATAGACAATAATTTTCAAACAGCTAAAAAAATAGTATTTTATAAATAAAATACCACATAAACTTAGTTCGCACCGAAATCAGAAAGAAATACAATAGGTTAAAATTAAACACTTAATTTGTCCCATAATATAAGAATCACAGAAAATAAAGCAAAATAAAATCTTCAACCAAAAGAAAATATCCTACAAAGCTGGTTACAACACAATTTAAAAAATAAGCCATCAGATATCACTCCTTATTGATATCTTTGATTAACTTTGTCGAAGAAAACTGGACACCTTCGATTTCCTCAGCAGCATCACTTAAAATTCCCTTAGCAGATTTCAGTTTAGTATTTGAGATAGAAGGATCATAATCGGCTGAGACAGACAGAGGTCCCTGAAGCTACGTATTAAGTATCATCATCATCTTCATCGTCTTTGTTGAAGATTTCAAGCTTCAAAGAAGCTACACATTCTACAAATCGTCAACTGCGAATATATCGAGTTTAAACCGACAACAGTTATAATCTCATAAGCCATAATAAAATATACAAAAAAAATAACAACTACAGCAAAATCTTTAACAATACCTGGGCACGGGACTTGGACTTATGTGTTTTGCATACCACTCAAGCTTTCCATCCCCCGGAGTCACACTTTTTGTGCATTCAACAAATACATCGCAATACCATCCGGCTTTGCCAACATTCAATTTACGCAGAGTCGCAACAGTTACACATGTAGTTTCCTAACAAATAAAACCAATATATATTTACTGTAAGCAATACAATATTAATAGTATACGATTAAAGGATGTGATCTCTTGCCTTTTGCAAAATCCCTATTTATGCAATACTTGATATATCAGCTATCCATACTAATTTATCAAAGTCTGAGTAGTATGACTTTTGGGATGCAGTAACTTGCACACTTGAATTTGACAACTTTGAAAAATCACCTCTAAAACTGCAATTTAGAATTATGTTTTCTATAAGCAGTTAAATCACCTCTGAAAGCAGCAATTTACGTTGTTACTCATCATATGGGCATTTTCAATTTAACAATGTCAGGATTTCTAAATGACAAAGTTTATGTTTTTTTAATATAGGGATAGTTAGGCTTGTTTAGATAGTTTGTTTTTTAATTAGAGTGTTTGTTTTTCAACTATCAGTTGAAAAGCATATACAAAAGCATACCAATACAACATGACAGTGGTAAAGATAAAACTTTCTAACTTTTTTCAGAATTCGGTCAATTGAAATCTTAATTAATATATGACAGCAAGGGTATATCATTTAAGCAACTCAATTTTAAATTCATTAGTAACATTTCAAACAGGAGTATATTTGAAACAATGCACATCATGATAAACTCAAATCCAGGAAACCCCTGTCTATATCATAACTAAATGGAGAAATTCAAATTGCAAATAACTATGTCTTTATAAAACGTCAATTCCAGCAATAGATATAAACTCAGTTTCATAACAACAAAACAAAACAACATTCAACAACTTAAATAAAGTAATTGTCTTTATCCAACGGGGATGTAAATTTAAAACTTAGCAAATTTGAAGCCAACTATTTCTCCTTTTTAATATCTCTGGCCATCTTGGTTGATGATTGTTGAACACTATCATTATCCTCTATTGCATCATTTATAAGTCTCTTACATGGAGTGAGCTCTGAATTTTCAATGGTCAGGTCATTTTCTGCAGATGCAGATACAGGTTCCTATAATGAATTAAAAAAGGCAACCATAAGATTTATAATTATGTCACAGTTGTTATGTTACTCATCATAAAAAGAATATCACATGTAAAAAATACATACAGAAATGCTATTCATATCATCCTGGGACAGAGGTTCTAGTGCTCGAAGTTTTGAGGTCTGGCAACCCATAACAAACAGTTAGTGTATAACTTAAGAAAACTAAGCACGCATCAAACGAAGATTACAAAGGTTACCTCTTCAAATTTTAAACTGTCCTTAATTTTATTACGAACATCTTCATCAGTTTTGAAGCCAATCACCGAAAGTCGACCATTTTTGGGCTGATAAACAGCTCTAATTGCCAATTCATTTTTTAGTATTGAGTCAAGTTCATAAGGGAATTCAAGTGGATCGTAATCACCAGACTATGATAATAAAAAGAATTAGACACCTTAAAAATAACTTGATTCAAATACTGTTGTATGCAACATTTACATACCTGAGTTAAATCCATCTTCATTTGAAGAGCAGACTTCCCAATCAACTTCACGCAGTCCGTGTCCCAAAAGACGAACTTTGCCTTCGAACTGCCGTCAACAACCATTATATCAAGCTTATACCTAAATGATTCATGGCACATAGGAGAACACATCAATCTACACTGTTTGTAAGAAAATATAAACATTACCAGTTGGAAATGGAAGATGAATATAAAGTATACCGTGGCACAAGCTCTGGGCTAATATGCTCTTTAAAATACTTCAGCTTTCCATCATTGGCAGTCACACTTCTTGTGCATTCCACACATCCATCATAGTACCATCCAATCTGCCCAGCATCAAACTTATCGAGGGTAGCAACGGTAACACAGGTTGTTTCCTACAAAGTTGGCCAGTATAAATGACAGTTATATGAGGCTTTAGGAACAATAACAGTATAAGGAAACAGTCAATCTTTCTTACATGTTGCAGATTTGTTATTTCAGAGAGACTCATTATTTCAGCCTTCCAAACAAACTTGTCATAGTCAGAATAAAATGAGTTTTGCGTTGCCTCAACTTGTACACTTGAAGATGATAACAAAGGCAAATCAACACCAAGTCTGAAAAATGTAAACACAATATTTAATATATTAAAATCAACATCAAGTTAAATAAATGATTATGCAAGACAGTTAAGAAGAAGATCAATAAGCATTCCAAACGATATAATAAAGAAACAGACACATGCTTTAGTACCTTTCTTTTAGATTCTTGACTTCCTCAATAGCAGGGTCATTAATCAACAGTTTCGTTCCATTCCATGTGTTGGAAACACTAATTGGAAATCCTCCTGAATCACAAGAAATTGAAGAAACAGTTAGAATTGTTGGATATAAAAGAAAATAGCCAGTTACATCTAAACTATTGTATCATGCATGATTACCTTGAGCCTCTTTAACCCTTGCATTGATTAGCACAATGACAATATCAGAGGCTTGCTTAGTATTCTTATAATACTCATATAGCTGAACTGCAAGTTGCCCCCAAAGAGTACATTGTACAACTGTTTTGCTGGCATCTACAATAGAAAAAACTATTCTGTTCTTGCTGTTGTCACCGTTAACTTGGGTTTGAGTGATATCAGTGATTCCTCCAATCAAATCTAAGAAAAAAAACAATGGATTGGTTAAAGTTTCTCAACAAAAAAAAAATAATTCCTGAAATTAGGGTGTAGGGAACTTACCAACCAACAAATTTGATTGAAACCTTCCTTCAACTATGGAATTCAAACCAATAATGTTAAGGTAGTTATGAGGGATATCAGGAAATTCTGCTTTCTTAACAGAAGTTGACCCACAAAAAACCAATTTGTATGTATGATTTGTCGACTTAAAAGCAAAATCATTCTTCCCAACTTTAAAATTTTGCATGATATAAGAGTTTCCTGTTTCAATTTCAGATTTGAATTTCGAAAGCAAATAAACAGGGACAACAACCTGAATCATATCACGCTGCAGGAAATAAACATTTCATCATCAGTGGTTAATCACACAAAACATATTATAAGTAATTATTGGGGAACCCTATCTTGTTACAGTACCTTAGAATCAACCAAAACCATCTCCATGTGTTCTTTGTTTGAAGAACTTGTGACAGTCCACAGATGTTTGCACCTAACAACGATCTTCCACAAATCTTTTGAATCATTGATCTCTTTCAATGGCTCAATTGGGCGAGACATGATTCACATACAAACACTGCAAGAAAATTAGAAATATCAGTTAATCATCAAAGATTAATCAAATGGAGATGAATATAAATAGTGTTTAATAGAAGTTAGAGACGGAGGTGATGGAGACGAAGGTGTTGTCTTGAGATGAAGGAGGAGTGAAAAACGGGGCGGAGGTGATGGAGACGAAGGATTTGTCTTGAGATGGAAGAGGAGAGAAAATCGCAGGGTACTGAGATGCAGCAGATTAGACATGGTTATGCATTTGGTCATGTTTTATGCAGCCTATGGAACACAAAAGGTTTATTGAACAATGAAAGGTTGCAGTTAATGAAGAAATGGAGTTCTGTGTTTTCCAAGCCAGATATTATGGTTTTTTTCTTTGATTCACGTGGCCAGGGATTTATTGTGTAGGGGAGTAATTATGGGTTGGCTTATATTATCAATGCAACTTTTAACATTATTTCACCTATATTATAAAATAATAAAATAATATAATATAAAATAGAAAATAAAATAGATAAAAAAAAGAAAAAACCAAATAAATAAAAATGAAACCAACCAATCAAACAGTGACACAATAGAAAGCATTTAATGTCAAATGAATATGGTGGCTTTATTTTTCAGAAGGACAAATTTACCCATGAAATTTGAACGGTTTTAGTTATTTAATCAAAGGGCTTAAAGTGTAATTATCAGGTACTTTACTTTTTATATATTATAATAGATGATAAG